>NW_027526203.1:475707012-475826363 GCF_048455015.1 Haemaphysalis longicornis | reverse complement strand
ACGACACGTTCCAATGTTCGAAAAGGAACTGGAACGCGTTCCTTTCTCAATCAAGGAACTTGTAACGGGAACTCGTTTCAAAATTGGGAAGGAACGAGGAACGAGCTTTCGTTCCTGTTTTAGAGGAACGTGTACAACACTGGACATGTGGGACCGAGCGATCCGCTTTATGACGCGGCCAACCGGCCCTGCGGTGTGCGCTGCCCTTCTCAGCCATGCAGAAAAGAAAGACACCGAGGAGTGGGGTGATTCGACACTGTACACTTAGCTCACCATGCTACAGAATAGACGTATAGACTGTGCTCTTCAAACCGTGCGGGAAAAAGGTGAGCCGTGCTAAGGCTTTGACAAACGCTGCCGTGTTTAAGCGTGTAGTGCTTTGCTTTATGCAACTTTGCTCGCTGTAGGCGGCGTGTGTGCCATTTCGCAAGCGCTCGGGAAAATCAGGCTTCGCAACCCGCACATACATTTAGTGTTCGAAACCTCCATTGCGTGATGAGATACAATTGAACCGCGCTTTGAATTACCAGGGACTCTCGAAACGCATGCAAACCACATTCTTCAATTAGATTTATTTGCACTTAAATCAGTATTGACAGTTCTTGCGCACTTCTGCGTCAGGAGTTCAAATTGAAGGGATTGATCTAAAGTGGGATCGGTCATTTAATGACTAGATAAAAAGATTACGAGCTTATGGTCGACGGCATGCGGTGCCCCAATGATGGTATACTTCAAAAATGCCCAGTTTATATACAGGTATTATTTGCAAAGCATTTGACAGGGCCGTCGTTCTCAGATGGGGGTCCGCAGACAAAAAGGCGTCCGTGACGGCACTCCGGACTCCCAAATTCCTTTTTTTTTTTTTAAACCCTGCCGCCAACTAAAAAAAAAGTACTGATTCCGAACCCATTCGAGCAGCCTCACCAGGTGCGCCGAAACCACTGTGAAAATTGCCTTACAGCATCCACATTTCTGCCTGCTAGGATAATTTTGAATTAATGATAAGTTTCGTCAATCAAATCTGCCAGCGCAGCAGCGTTGCCGCCGATTGCACCAGCGCGCCGTTTCCACAGCAGACAGCCAAAGGGCAGCGCGGTTCCCTGGCGTCAATTTATCGGAGCTCGAGGCAATCGCGAAGAAGCAAGTGATAGCGGCATGTGTGCTGTACTGATAGGCCGCGCCTGCGCTGTGCTTGGTCTCGACAGCAGGCGCCGCGCCACCAGACAGCGCAGCGATTAGTTTCAGCTACCGCTCCCGTGGTCCGTATACTTCAGCTCACGGCTGTGCATGCTTTTCATCTTCGAGCTTTGCAACCGCACAATCAGATAGCACTCCAGTGGCTCCCTAACCCATAGCACTCCAGTGGCTCCCTAACCCATTGCGGGTTGTAACTGGAAATGTGAAGGCGGACGTTGCAGCATCCACAGCGCATGGCCAACGTCGATCAAAAATACCGGTACCATTTTCTTGGAAACATGCTACAGCACTGGCCTCCAGTGTAGCACTGGGCATGCAGCGTTCGATTTGGGCCAACGCATCCTGTCATTACACGTCCCTCTACTCTATTGACCCGCATTATAATTTTAAGATGCCACCTGGACTATCCAAGCATGATGAAGCAGTACTCCACCGTATGTGGTTGAATGTCGCTTACACGCGATACTTTTGTTACAAGATCCACCAATCAACTTCCCCTCTGTGCCAACAGTGTTGTGTGCGTGAAAATTTGCAACACCTCATTTGTGAATGTACGCGATTTAGTACACAAAGAGTGTCTCTTGCAGTGTCTCTGGGCCGGCCCCTTTCCGTAGGACTTGAACTGACGGACAATACGTATTAGGTACTACAAATTCTTCCAAACGTACCTCTTGTGCTACAAAATCATTCTTGGCCTACCTAAAAGACACAAGTTGTGATCAGACTTTGTAGATAGTTAAAATCCTGTGTTTCTCTTCATCATTATAATAATCACCGTCATCGCATTCATCTGGCGTAGCAAGCTAGATGAATGAAGCTAGCTCGGCTGAGATGCCCAGTTGCTTTAACGGTCATTTTCTCTCTCTCTCTCTCTCTCTCTCTCTCTCTCTCTCTCTCTCTCTCTCTCTCTCTCTCTCTCTCTCTCTCTCTCTCTCTCTCTCTCTCTCTCTCATTTTTTCACGTATAGGTATTTTGTTAAAGCTGACCCTTGTCCATCGCACTTGTGGCATTATTAAGGCGAAAGTCTTGCATGTCTCACTGCAAGGTTTACCTTAATTAACAACCCACCCGCCGCGGTGGCTCAGTGGCTAAGGCGTTGTGCTGCTGAGCACGAGGTCGCGGGCTCGATTCCAGGCCGATAGAGGCGAAAAGCAAAAACACCCGTGTGTTCGACATGTCGGCGCACGTTAAAAATCGCCACGTTGTAAAAAATAATCCGGAGCCCTCCACTATGGCGCACTTCATCGCCTGCGTTGCATCGGCACGTTAAACCCTACAATCAATCAATCAATCAATCAATCAATCAATCAATCAATCAATCAATCAATCAATCAATCAATCAATCAATCAATCAATCAATCAATCAAATAATCAATCACTTAACCAATTAATCAAACAATCAATGAATCAATTCACCAGTCAACCGATCAGTTATTATTTATTTATTTATTTATTTATTTAATTAAATATTAATTATTCGATTATTCAATCAGTCAATAAATCAACCTAGAATAACCCACTGCGAACAGTTCGAGAAGAATAATAGCTCGAATAACACGAAACGAATGACCCCAGTGAACCTGGGAAGGCCAGAAACGAGCCTGCCAGCCGTATATAGAAATGATATGGTTGGTTGGAAACAGCGCGTTAAAACGGGATCACGAAGAAAAGAACCGGACAGGACGAGCGCTAACTATCAACTGAGATTTATTGAAAAAGAAGAAACAATTATTCATGAAAATTCCAATCTGCACATGCACAATTGTGAGAATCACACTCAAACGCTGAAAGAGATAACAGGAACGATAAATCCTTGCTTCGACGTTTAACAACAATCAAGGAAAGCCAGTCCTTTCTCGTGTAGACATACCGAGGGCTGACTAACACACTTATCACCAAGCCTGGTTATGTTAAATGCCTCTATAATCTCTGAATGTGATGACGGAATAGTACAATTGTTTTATCGAAATGGGGCTGACAGGCGCGCGAGGAACATGAACGGCAATTATCCGACAAATGAGATGTGGGGGTGCCTGTTTCCAACCAACCATGTCGCTTTACGAACTCGCCCAACTCTCCATCCTACTATAGAAATGATTATTGATTACTAAAGCTAAGTAGTGATTTATCACTGACTGACAGAAATTATTAGAAGGTGTGATTGAAGTGGTTGAAATATATCAAGGTAGACCGAGATAACTTGGAATGTATCAAGTGGACGTAAATGATATAGGATGGAATAATGATTGACCAGTTTTTAAGTGATGATTGAGGCAGCATTAAGGCGAGTAGGATCAATTAGGATACTTCAAAGTAGGTATTAATGCAGATTGGGGTGGATTAACATGGAATAAGGTAAATTATGGCGGGACTGAGGTGGAATATGGCGAATGAACATAGAATGACAGGAATTAAGGATGGATGAAAGACAGCAAAATCGCATGGCTGCTGTGTCAACGTGGGGACGTGTAAGTAAAAAGTGTGCTCCATAATTTATTTATTTATTTATTTATTTATTTATTTATTTATTTATAATACCTCCAGGGCCCCATTCAAGGGGTGTTACGTGAGGGGGTGGAGACAATTCACCAACAGAGATCGCCAGGATTTCGCCTTCCAAGCACGAATTCGACTTGAGTGTCCCGAAAAAAATTCTCACAGCAGCGAGATGCCACGTAGCGGGCTCACACTTCAGATCCACGGCGTGGAGACGTCTCACTCGCGTGTGTACTCGCGTGTAATAATGATTATCGATAACAGATTGCATCGACGTTGAAGTTTCGCAATCACGCGGAAAGAAAAAGTGGCCATTCGAACTAAGATGCGAGTGTGACCGAATGGGAAGCCGTATCTACGTATTCGCACGGCGCCCTACAGACACCATATGACCCACATGAAACGGGGTTGTGAGGGTTGGAAAAAGGGTGGAAGCGGCGGCTTAAGATATTGTCCGCAGTTCACCTTTCCGTTAGGCAAGACCGAGGCTGAGGAGGAAAGGGCTTTGCACGTTGTGTGGTGGGCTGCTTTGGACCATTGCGGCGCTCGTCGAGAAACAAGCGCAATGATATTATAAACGACGCAAGCTATATATCTTCAACGTCTTAAAGCCCGACAACTTGGATGAGAAAAAGATTTGCCCAATCAAAGCGCGATAGACTAATATTTGATGAAAAAATGAGCCGTGGAAATGACATGTATGCCTGATAGCACCACACTCAAATGCTTCTCCCTGATCGCTGAAATTCGCGGGTTTTGCAATGCGCACTGCTGTCGGCGCCCACGCGCTTAGCGCTCATTTACATCAAACTGGCTGAGAATAAATTATTCCAGGGGCCTTAGTTAGCGGCGACGTCCGGTTTTAACCAAACGCTTGCGAATTGCTTGAGCCAGCTGTGCATTTGCTAAACCGCCTCGTCCATGGCTGCACGTTTCATTGGGTTCCTTTCCCCTATAGCTCCGTAATAAAATCTGAATCTGGACTATCTGGCTACATATTCCGCCTAAAAACAGAGCGAAGAACTGTGGCTAAGAGACTCGAGGAAGTAGCAGCCATTTATTCAGGTTTGCGCTGCTATCTCAGTTCGTTAGCCTCATATTTATTTGATAGCTATTCGTCGAAAATGATTGGTATTTTCTAAGTTCACTTTTCGTGGGCACCAGCGTAACCATTGGCGCTTCCCTTAGCTCGGCGAAGTAGCCAATTTGAATGTTTTTACTGAAATTGGGAAGACATTTTTTTACAGATTGCGTATATGCCTTGAATAAGCGGTATTCAAAAGGTGTAGGACCATGCACCTAACAGCTTTTACGTTATATGCAATGAAATAAAATCTGTTTTCGGAATATTTTTAATACAGAGTATATCCTGTAAAATTGAGGTCTATCAGGCGTCTTCAACTTCGAAGTCAGTCTCAGTGTTATCCACACTTAAATACCATAAGAATCCAGCGGTGTGACGTAGCCTTTACATGGTCGACAGATACGGGATTTGCACAAATTTCATAACCGGCTTACGTGCTAAAGCAAACATCTCTCACGCATTATACAAACCATCATCATACGTCTGAATGTGAAACGCAGACAGACGACAACCATTCACAACAGACACATTTAATTTAAATAAACGAATATGGGACCTTAACTCGCAGAATTATGCATTTTCCACACAGTGAAAGTAACTATTTAGGTCAATCTATAATTCTGCAGTAATACTAGGCTGCTCCTTTCACAACCGTAAAATGGTTTCGATACTCACACTTATTTCGACAAACATATATAGTAATGGAATCGTGCAGCCATCATTACATTTCTTTTGAGCAGTGCTCGAGAGTTTTTTGAATAATTTAGTTACTCTAACGCCGTGAAAGGTGTGAATCTAGTTTTGATGCGTATATTTCAAATTAATGTCGTGATAATTGCAAGTGATAATATTTCAAAATGTTTCACTTTTCTTGCCAACTCATACGGGTTCTTTGAGAACACCGATTCGAGAGTTTGAGCTTTCCTGTAGCTAATATAGTAGTTGCGGATACAGATTGTCCAAAACGAAGATGCATTTCCTCAAAATTGGTTGAAAAAACAACTCGGAGAACTTAAAAGGCTGACAGGAAACAATAAAAAGCATTGATTTATTCGAAGTACGCGGCACCAAGTTAGCAAAAATAGAACACCCAACTCTTTTGCGAAACGCATTTTCGGACACACACGCACAAAACAGGCGAGTAAGTCGTTATGTAAAGGGAAGAAAAAAAAGTATTCGCTCCTTTCCTAAACGAAAACGTGAAACACCCGAATCATGGTGGTAAACACGCAATGCACAACGACAACTGAGGCCTTCGTCGCTTGTTCGACTCCGCTTCCGCCCGACGAGCTTCGGGGTCCGCACAACACTCACGAGCACGCTCACGATTACGCTCACGAACGCGTGCCGGCATAACCGCCTGCTCTTCAGGGGAATGAATCACCCGTGGCCTATCTATAGACCTGTGAACGTGAATTCAGATCATCGCCATCATCATCATCATAGTCGTCGTCGTCGTCACCAGAGTTCCTTAAAGGGGCCCTAAATAGGCTGCCAAATGTTACGATTTTGCGTGCGCAGTCACTGGAGTACTATCCAAGGAACGTCATCCCGCAAAAATTGTTTAAATTCGTTAAGTATTAGCCGAGTTATCGCTCATTAAAAGGGGCCACCCATAAGGCCTGGGGCTCTCCTCCTCTAGTAGCTCCTCCGAAGCACTGTGGAAGCCGCGACGTCATCGACCCGGCGCAAGACCACCGAGAGAAACAGGGCAATCCATCACCCTCCTTGATGTACGTGCAGTCATTGGCTGCGCCAAGCCCTGCGCGCGCTTTTTTTTTTTTTTTTAGCACTCGACGCACATGCTCCGCCTACCAGATTCCGGTTGTGCGGTGAGCGCTGTCGCTGTGGTTCGCGTTCGCGGCGCCGCACCGGGCAGTGTCTCGTGCGTCATAGAGGCGCGTCAGAGCGGGAAAGAACTGCGTCAGAGCGCGCAAGTGTGGCGGCAAGGTATGTTTGGTGAGCCAGGAGAGAAAGTGAAATCTTTTTTCGTGTTTGTGCGGCCCCTGCTTTACGCAGAGGTGTAATATTTGGTACACGTTGTCGTGAAGGGGTACTCTAGCGATTGCGCGATTGAAATGGCGACCTTCGGAAGCCTATTTAGGGCCCCTTTAAAGGAGCCATGAAGACAGAATACAAGTTGGTGTTATCCGAAATATTTTGCGTTTTATAGTGCCCCCAGCGCTTTTCCGGCAGCAAATGATGACGTATTCACTGAGAAATTGATCAATTTAGGTTAAAATTTTGATTCTCCCGCCAAATTGTAGGTTTTCGTAATGTCAGCAATGACGTCAGAAGCGCGTGTATCCAAGCGAACTTCCACCGCGTCATTCGGGTTTGCGGCCTTGCTGTCCGTCAGCCCTCCCAGATGGCGCTGCTATAGTCATTCACAAACCGTTGTCCGCCGTTGCTTTGTTTTTGATCGTATTTGCACCTGGCTTGTTTTTGTTACTGTAAAAAGTGATCGTCTCATGAAGCCTGGGGTATCCTCGACAAACAGGGTCACGTAAGACAACGCCGTTTACGCCAATCGGCCAGTGTCCTGTAAAACAACTTCAAAGCGGCGGAGTGCTGTGCAGATAAAACAAGCATAGTGCGCCCAGTACCAACAGCAGTGCGCATCGGTACTTCCATCGCCTCCTGTATTTTTACAATGCCAAACGCATCAGCCCGGACCAGCCAACCAAGCCCTCTCCCTCTACTCCGGCCACTCTCCCCCAATCGCCAGCCTTCCCAGTGCTTTAATCACGTGACCGGTTCATCCTGGGGCGACGCGTGGTGGAAAACGGCAACCAAGCTATTTTGTTCTGCCACTTCTCATAAGGGGCGCTGCAGTGATCACATTTTCTTTGTATGAATGTCAGATTGCTGTTTCGAACCCCGCCATACCGGCAATACTGCTGTCGTTCGCCAACAGTGGCCGTAGACGCGGTGGATGCGCTTCAGGCCGTTGCAACGTGACGCGGCGCATTCATCGCCTCCGCTTGTTTGTTTTCTGGCCGACCTGTCTCCTTGATAGCAGCGAAGGCTAAGAATGACTGCTGATAAAGTTGATTTAACTTGGCGGCTCGGGCGGTCGGCGGCTCATATTGTCGTCGTCCTTCGTCGTCATATTCTCATGTGGTAGCGGTACTAAAACACCAGGACACTCGTTTCCCAACGCCTCGCGCTAGAAATGTTTCATGTACGTGGGAAAAACGCGTCGCAGAACAACACACCGGGACACTCGCTTTTCGTTCGCGCTTCCTTGTTTACACCTATTCCACGCCGTAGTCGCTTTAGTCTTAAAATTTGCAGTTCTACGTTTCCAATTTCCCTTCTCCACCGTCTCCGTAATTGGGATGTCTGGCGCTGTGTGCTAAGAGAGACTTACAATCTTTGAATACATGTATACAGTGCATGCTTCGCCCCTCCCCAGGTTTCGTGTTAGTGGCCGAGATGGCCCGGTCATTTTTTACTCATTAGGGCCAACAAAAAAAAGTGCTGATCAGGTAAGTGTACTAAGAATCTCTGACGAACTATACAGGGATTCAAAAATAATAATAATAAACAGCGACAAACATTGTGCTCGGCAGATTTTATTCGGACTAATATTGAAGTGGTGTGGAATTCGAAAATTTAGAAGAAAGTAATAGATAAGAAAAGCGCTTGACGTTTGTTGGTTCCGCTAAAAATTGCATGCCTAAATCACCTAAAATGCAGACTGCAAATGGGCGGGTTTTGTTTTCTGGTTTGTACAAATGAAACTAGGGCGAAGTCTAACTGAAACTTTCACACGCTATTAATTGTTGTCGCAGAAACGTGTATTGGCACAAAGAAAAAGTATTGCGCTAATTTTATAACGGTTAAAATTAGCCTATTCGTTTCCACTAAAGCTCTTACTAATGGCCGGCGTTGTCAGGCATAATCTCAGATGACCCGCAGACAGAAATGGTTCGCGCAATACTCCAGCAAACAATTCCGCGTTATATCATTTTTGTATTTGTACCATATATTTTTTTTGTTTGCCTCCAATGTAAATACCCTCTCTCGCAGCGTGTTTGCCGCGCATCGCGCATCTTTACGTCCGCTAAAACATTCAACCAGGTCGCGCAGTTTGAAGGAAATGCAAATTGGAACTCTCGCAATACGCTGGCACGGCTATATGTCCTCGAAGCGAGATTCGTCTCGAGCGTATGCAAAAAAAAAAAAAAAAAAAAACTTAGTAAATATAACTTCTTCGGCGAGCATTGATAGCGTCGATATAGCTTTGAAGTTAGTTTACTGCCGTTCGTCTTGGACGCGCCACGCGCACAAATAAATCAAACATGTAGTTATTGATGGGTTTGGCGTTTGCATGGTTAAATAAAAGTACTTTTTTTTTAATAAGGCGGGGCATGGACGGCTGCAGGTTTAATGGGAACCATACTTCGCGAATGTCGTACTTTATCAAAGAATGGGTTTGAGCTAGCTAATTGGTACGTACTGCATGATCAGCAACTTCAAGCCCGAACATTCTCGGACGCAGGACGAGACGGGCAAGGACAGCTCATGTCCTTGTCCGGAATGTCCTACATAAAAACTTTTTCCCGCTAAAATTGTTAACCGCCATTTATGTTTTTAATAACAACGGCTGCGTGAGTGTCGTTCTTAGTATTTTTACTTTATTACGAAATAAAAATCTTTCCATGCCTACCATTGCTTGCCGAGTGCCCCACAGCCAGGACCGTGTAACACCCTGCATTTCCACAAAAAAATGCACAACTGGCGGAAATAACACCCGTGTTTGTTTTAATTGAGTAGATTGAAATAATTGATCGAACATAATTTCGAAAAAATAGAAAGGAACACAACACAAAAATTTAACAACAGCGAAGTGACGAAATAAAAAAAAATGTGCGCGCTCTGCGCGCTGGCACCGTTTAAAAAAGGCTTCTTTTAAAAAACCGCCTGTACTAAAGAGTTGTTCAGCGCCAAGCAGAAAGCTTTGTCACGGCGCTTACGCGAACTGACGCAACCAAGAAGCCGGAGCGAAGTGAACAGGCATCAGAGGGGGAGGCCAAGTTGACAGCCACGAATCGTCCACTCTCGAGTTGACTTGTTGCCCCGCTAGCCCGCTCCCGGCCCGGTTCATCCCGCGGCCCCATCTTGTGGCGAATCAGAGAACCAGGCGTACCCGGCCACGGCCGGACTGGAGCAGCGGCGAGCGCGCACTTTCATACGGCCTGCGCACCCAAGAAGGAACCAATACAGCAGATTCTTTACAGTGCGGGCGCTTCGAACCAACCCTCTGCCCTTCCAACCCGCCTTTCTGTTAGTCGACGCATCGCTTCTGGCCGAGCGCAGCTGTGTGTTTTTGACAGTGCGCTTCGCTGCCGGCGGGCCGCTCAGCCCGACCGGAGCGTGAATAGCAGAATCACGTTTAGCTAAGCGATAACCCTATCTCCCTCGACGGGAAATCATTCGCGTCACTGGTCGTGCCCTGTGCGTGTGCAAACCAAGACATCATTCGAAAGGAAAAATAAAAAAATAAGAAATGATATTATAGTCACGGAAAGTGCCGTGTTTATTTGCCTGTCTCACCATTTTCATATAATACAGTCGTTGATAAGATATGAAGACCTCGCATATTTTTCGTCATGCGCCCCGCGTTGAAATGTTTCTTTCAAATGTTTGATTCGGCGCTTCCGAATGATAATGTTAGGCTGTTTGACCCTAATAGACCGAAAATTCAGAAGGGGGTAAGGAATCAACTATTGTAAGAACGCCCATGTAAATTAACACTGGCAGGTATCACCTGTAACCACGGCAGGGCTAGGGCAGCGGCAAATCCGCGCGCACCGCTCCTCTACCCCGCCCGTGCTGTGGGTCAACTGGCGAGGGTTGGTCCGAAGCGCCACGAACTAGCGGCGGTGAAAGGTGGGAACTATACCCGAAGCGCAGGCCGTATGAAAAACCCGGCTCTCCCATTGAGAAGCGGGCGATGCGTTTGGCATTGCAAAAATACAGGAGGCGATGGGTACTTCTATGCTTACGTGCGTTTTCGCAACTTTCGTTGTTTACTGCACCATTCTTACTGCTGTAAAATGAAATGCATTACACTTAAGCGCAAATAGTACGTTCGGGAAGCCTATAAGCCGTGCCGATTTTGCGTTTGCCTTTTCCGTCCTCAGCCAATCGCACAGCTGAGCTCATGTGACATCATAGGTTCTGTTGCGGGAAATGAGCTAGTGGGTCGCATGGCCATTCCGTTTTTTCCTAGTTATGTAGCTTATTTGAGCGAAGTGTGCGTTAACGGTGGTGTCAGTATGATTCTATCGAGGCAATCTTTCGAATGAACCGAACTTGTGTTTTGTCTTCATGGCTCCTTTAAGGTGGGCTTTATACTATACGGTATTTAGCATACAGATATCGCACGTTCAAGTCAGTTATTTCAAGCTTCCATGAAAACGCCCTCATTCACCTGGAATAGACAAGATCAGCAGCTAGCCATCGATTATATAATAATCTGACTGGCTCATTTGAACTGATGGGTTTACTTCGGCTGTAATATGAAGTCCTATGGCCTATATTCCCGCCGGAGCAAATTCACTGAGCCCCATGGCTGCACGAATGCCGGCTCAGCTCTGCCAGTCTCACACGGACGTAGCGTCACGCAGTCTCAAGCGGTCTCATACTGTCTCACTTGGACTCGCACTCACACGGGCTCAAATTCACTCGGAATCACACGTACTCAAACTCACTCGTGTTCAAACTCACTCGGGATCACTCAGGCTCAAACTTATAATGCCACACTAGTCTCACGCTTACTCAAACTCAAACTACCGCGTGAGTTTGAGCCGAAATGAGGCTGAGTGGGTGGAATACGCCAACCTCTGGTCATTACACGCAGGAAACGTTCTATAACAAGGACTGGATGCGTTGCTTCGTCACTTTGAATGGTGTACTATCACTACAGGTCAATAGAGGGCTTGCAATCGTAATGTTTCAGGGAGATTGATTGATTGATTGATTGATTGATTGATTGATTGATTGATTGATTGATTGATTGAAGGGTTTAACGCGCCCACGCAACGCAGGCGATGAGGCGCGCCGTAGCGAAAAGCTCCGGATTAATTTTTGTCCACCTGGGGATCTTCAACGTGCGCCGAAATCTCGTAAACAAGGGCATTTTTGCTTTTCGCCTCCACCAGAAAAGCGGCCGGCGCGGCCAGGAATCGAACCCGCGTCCTAGTGCTCAGCAGCACAAGACTGAGTGAGAAGGTCCCGGGGTAGACGCAAGTGCAGTGGCTGATCAAAGTTCCCAGGATTCGGTCTTTGAATCCTGTCACCGCAGCGCAACCTGCTGGAGCCAGCTGCTGTCGGGACCCACGCAACGCGTACTCGCGGGCATTCACGACGAGCCGGCCAAAGTGGACTCCGTCGGATAAGGGTGGACAACGGTACTGAGCGAAGTCTGGCGTCGCAAGCGAGAACGCTGATGCGCACAAATATGAACCACCGCGAAAAAGCCTCCAAGTGAGACTAAGGAGTGGGACCCAAATGGCGCTCGTAGCGATCCACTCATTTGACAGCCCCTCAAGAGCGACACTCTCGTAATGGGGGCCGCACCAAGACAGCCGCCCGTGTAAACTGGGCGAGGAGTAGGCCCTCCCTCTCAAAGCGGCCTCCGCTGCAGGGGAAGCAAGGGTCGTCGCCACTGCGGCGACACCAGCCGCCGGTGCTTTCAATTAGAGAGGCAAGTGGAAGAAGCGCTTTTGGGCTTGTCTACAAGTTGGCTCTTTGTCGGCACTGATGCTAATTACGGAGCAGCGCCGCTGCATTATTGATTGCCGCCGCGTCGGGGCCGGTGGCGCGCAGCAGAAGAAAGGTTGCGAACCCTCGCGCCCCGTGGTTCTGTCTTGCGCGCACACGCACCCGGGGGAAATCAGGGGCGCACCGGGCGCCGGACACGCTCGGCGGCCGCCGGCCGCGCGCTAATGCGATGGGGCCCCGACTCGCGGGGCCGGCGCGGCCATTCGGAAACGTGGCCGGCCGACTGGCCGGGCCTCGCAGCAACCGGAGCCGTCCGGCGGAGTAGTTGCTGCGCTGCTGCCCGCCGGTTGACTCTTCCCGTCACGCCGCTTCGCACGCTGTTGCGGCCGCCCTTATTACCGAGCTCTTCCTTCGCTTCGCGCCCCGCTTTTGCCCCGAGCTGCACGGCGCTTCCTGCCGGGAAAACTCGCGCTGGCAGCTCTCGCTAACCGAGGGCCGTGTGCGAGAAGCTTTCTGCCGGGCAGCACATCCCTCGCTTGACAGTTTTGACAGTTGTTATCAACGGCGGGAACCGGTACTCAACTGATGTGATTGTGACCCAGTTTCAATCGGCACTAAGAAGTGCGTCGAAGGGGCTCAATTTTTTTCTGTGCCACACATCTAAATGGCTGTGCGCGCCAAACGGTAACAAAACAAAAATGAAGGAAGCTCACACTAACGCGTAAGACTTGAAGGTAGCGAAGCTGCGCGCAACGTTCACGACCATCCCGCAGGTTCAAGTCCACGGTTGCAGCCGATTTCCTTCTTCGCTGTCGCAATGGCCTTTACTCCATCATTGTAGCTATAAGTGTGAGCTTGTTTCATTTTTTTTTTTTTGGGGGGGGGGGGGTGATAATCATTGGACATCACCTTGGATGGGCGTACGTGATGACGTGTCTTCCTCGTTCAGAGCAAGTGTTGCCACGATTACGGCGAACGCTGAAGTTTTTTTTAACCAATCTTGGCTAATCTCCTTAACCCTTTGAAGGTCGAATTTTTTCGCCAAATGCGACCCCCAAGGGTCGATTTTTTATTGCTGATTTAAATTGTTCGGATGAATCGATTTCGAGAAAAAATTATCGTATTTTTTTAGGGTGACCATAAAGTGACAAAAAATTGTTTGTGTTGTTGCATATATGTCGTTTATTCATGAGCAACACACAAAAAAAATTCGAAATAAAAACGACAGAGTAACAAGCCGGCACCTTTTGAGTGAATGAAAATCAGACAGACACCAGTTTCGCGGGCACAAAAAGTGGGAAGCGCCCGGAGGACGATACCGAAACCAGCGGCTGCGCGCGCGTCGGCGCGCGCGTGGGCGCGCGCTGCCGGATGCGGGAGCGATAGAGGGCGCACCGCCCATAAAATACAAAAAAAGGAGAAAAGAGCCTCATCAGTTTCGCAGGCGACCTTGGTCTGTGGCAGGCGCAAGAAGCGAGAGGCGCCCGGGCGCCCGGTGTGCGATACCCAGCGCGCCCGCTGGTTAGCGGATGCGCAAGCGATAGCCGGTGCGCCGCTGAAGTAAGTCATAAAAAATAAAAAGAAGAGCCATCGGCGCAAGAAAACAATTTGACGTATTCCGAAGTGTGGCAGCACATGCCAAGCAACAGAAGTTGTCGAAAAAGGCCCGCTTTTTAAGATACAAGCAATGCCGTACATGTACGTCATTGAGCATTTTTAAAGTGTTTGCCGATGCCGTACATGTATGGTCGTGACCCTCAAAGGGTTATGTGGGTGTGCTTGTCTTGACAAATGCGCGCAGGGGACGCTGGGCGGTCATCGCAAGGCGCGAACACACGAGCGGTCGGAATTCTTTTGGTTTTTGTAACTGCCGGGTGGTCTTGGCCAATCTCCCTAAGCGGGTAGGCTTGGATTGACAAACGTGCGCAGGGAACGCTGGGCAGTCGTCGCAAGGCACGCAAACACGAGCGCTAGGCGTTTTTCATGTTCTGTTAACTGAGGACACGAAAAGTTACGATTTGTTAAACAGCTTCGCCGTGAAAAATTCCCGAGAGATCTCTGAGAGTCACCCAATGAATGTGAATCATACATCAATTCAATCACATAAAGAGTACTCCCCGGGTGGGAAAGCTCGTTAGCTTCGTTACCTTCCCTGCACGACCGCCCTGTTCGAGGGTCCATGGAATAACTGGGAGATTTTTATGACGTAACTACGTAATATTTGTGGTGATGTCATGAATGGGAAGTTCCAGGTACCCATGTTTAATCTAGGTCAGGCGATATATCGACAAGCGTGGCATTATTGCCATCACATTCGTTCGGAGCGAGTATGTCAGCACATGTCAAGAACGGAGGAGAGACGATCTCTGTACTCAGATAAAGCGTTTATCTTTAAGAAGTCAGAAAAATTGAACCAGAGTTAGATGAAGCTCACGGAGATTGTGCACCAAACCTGCATACTGTTTTTATTTCGGGATTGCAGACTTAAAACGTGACCGGATATCACCTCAAGATGAAGCACATGCCGGACGCCCTGTTGAGGCCACCACTCTGGATATTATGGAAAGTAATCAAGGAATTGTTATGCCGAACCACAATTGTTTCTGTTAACCGGTCTTTGAATGCTCAGAAATAATAATGAATATATATGTCGCCATAAGTTTTCTATGCGCGATTCTAGACAGGCGCCAATTCAGCTAAAAGAAACAATATGCACATTCAATGGTTGTGAGTTAATGGTCTACACCATCTTTTTAAGAGGCGGCTTCACTTCTACACAGTAATGCATTGCTAAGACATCTTTCCAGGGGCAATACAAGACAAAAAAATACGGAGGCCCTAAACGTGCCATGGGGAGAATAATGATAGGAGTAACGCTTAGGGACAGAAAACAAGCAACCTGGATTAGGGAGCAAACTCGGCTAGAGGACATCGTGGTTCATGTTAAGAAAAAGAAAGCCACGTGGCACGACGAACGGACAACAGGTGGACCACGAGGACAACAGAATGGACACCGCGGGACGGGACTAGAAGACGGGGAGCGCCATAAATTCGATGTAGACGTGAACCGATTTGGTCACATGGCCGACATCGCCATCGCCATGGTTTCTGCGGCGTGGTTTGATGGTGACTGCACGAGAAAAAAAAAAGAGAAAAATACGCGCTATCACTTGCTGCTACTAGACGAGCGGCGCCGCTGAATGTGACATGTGGCAAAACGGCCAGTAGCTGCGCCCCAAGCTCCCAGCGCTCGCTGGTTTTGTGTGCAAACTTCCGGCTGCGTCTGCCTGGCTGGTTGTTATGCACTTGCCCGTGAGTAATCATTCGTTCGGTTCAAAGTTGCCTCGACGTTATTCGAATCTAGAGAAAATAAGCTGTCAGTAGTGGCCGCATAGAGAATCATTCTGCAAAGCGACATAGACGACACCGCTCAGGTGTCTTCACGCGAATAAGAAAACGTATGCTTCGCCTCGCCCCAGAAACCCTCGCAGGGATCTCTTTTACTTAGAATTGATTTCATGCCTTCTAAGCTTGCTTATCTCTCCTTATCGCGTTCTCCCTATCTTCTTTGTTTGACAGTTCCTTTGGTGTGTCTTAGCGTCCGTGTTGTTTCACGCTGCTGTGGCCTGCTGGATACTAATAACTGTGCGTAACCTTCGTCCCCCCAGATCGTTTCATTATTCCGAAGTCCAGCAGTTTGTGGCTGCGCCTCAACGCAGTTCTCACGAAGCAGTTCGTTTTTCGCCCTAGCACCACGGCGAACCCTTACTACGGCAACAGTGGATTTCCAGAAGTTGAGCACATGTTGCCATGGCGTACAGCTTGCATACAATCAAAGCGCCGACTCCAATTCGGGCGATCGGGTGTCTCAGCCATGGACCGGCAACTTTTAGTACCAGGACCGTGACCCTCTACTCCACCCCAGAGCAAATCACCAGCCGCTTTATTTGGTTATCGCTGAGACATCGGCATCGCTGCGATCATCTACTACTGGATATCGTCTTTATCCCAGAGTCGTCACCCCGGCTTCTCAAGTGGCGCTGTTCAACTGAATGGTCACGCTTTTCTCTCTTCATCGTTCCATTTTCATTGCTTCTACTTTGCTGCCCTCGAGGAACTTTTCACGCCCCGCAGACTAGCCTGTAGGCGAGCAGTCCTCTTTGTTCTCTGTTCCAAGAAACACCGTTTTCCCTTTTTCTCTGTTGTCCCGGACAGTTCAGCTTACTGTTTGGTTTGCTTCTTCTTTGTTCCACCGCTCGTCTGCAGCGCACGAGGAAATTTCCCGGATCTTGTTTTTCCTCCTGTAACGTTTTTTTTCCCGACACGCTCAGCAAGTAGGCTTGACATGCTCCTGGGCGAAATTCTGTCCGGTTTGCATGAGCACCCAGTTTAAAGAAAGCTTAGCATTACAAGCTAACTGAACTCGCAGTAACTTGCGCCTCATGAACCCCATAAGAAAGTTCGCTACCCAAGTCTTCCTTCCATCTTCTTCCCTTGCTGTTTCTTTTTCAACTCGAGTCTTAATACGTTGGCTGGGTTATTGAATGGTCTCGTATCGTTGCCAGCGAGTGAACCAGATAGCCATGGTCGAAGCTGTTGTATGCACGGGAGTCTGTGCACAGAAGTTACTGCATGAACTGGGGGGACCGGCGGAATCCTCCCCTCGTCGCGCTCAGTGTTCCGTCCTGGTGGGAACTCTCTCAATGCTTCATTCAATTCAATGGCGAGTGGGCTCTGCAAAGGGGGCACAACCTCTACTGTTATCGTCTGCGTCAATATAAGAAATGATTTGCCGTACAACTTGACCAAAGCATATGGGACTGCTTTATACTTAAAAGGCGGAAATTGAGGTTTTCATGGCGGTTTCCGAAAAAAAACGCGCGTTGTGAGCATGCGCGTGGAGGGCAGGGTTAAGAAATATGGGGGCCCGGAGATAACTGCGTCCTCGGGCCTCAACGACGACGACGATTATATTGTAACGGCGTAATTTGGTCCAATGCCTGCCGCTACGGTAGCATGCTTTCGCAGGGAAAAGTCGAGGCATTGAAGAGGTTTTAAAGTTAACTGATTTAATTTACTGGTAACATTGATGACATTTAGCACATACAAACTTGAAACAATTACACTTATTACATAGATGAGAAAGACAGTCAAAAGATTAAGAGTACTTAGCGGGACATGGCTGACTGGATCTCGATCTCCCAGCGGGAGGGCACGACGACGGGCGGCAAAGTTTCTGAAGTGAGTCCTGGTGCCCGCTGCCCTCAATAGCCGGAGGCGCCGCGTTATATTCGCTTCAAGCGGTCCGGTGGGGGACGTATTGGGTGAAAAAGTGCATCCTGGGGCGTGCGGACGCAATGGAACAAGGCTTTCTGCAGCCAATCGGGGAGACGCTTTTTAGTTCCAATCAGACATGTTCCCGCCAAAGTGAAAAGGAAAAATCAAACACAGACACAAGGCCGAACCCGAAAACGCGCGCTTGGAGAACCATGGGTGTAAAGAAAGTAGATTAGACAAAACGCACTAAAGTAAACAGGGGAAAAAGGGGGAAGGTGGTCTGAAGAACACTGGGGACACGGAGCGCGAACGCGACCAGCGCACACGCCACGGGGGGGGGGGGGGGGGGGGGTTATGAAACGCCGCGGCCGCGGTAACAGAAGCCGAGACGACGGCTCGCTCCCCTCAACAGCCGTCGTCTCCTGGTCGGCCGACGGGCAAACACACGTGCCGCAGCCGT
This sequence comes from Haemaphysalis longicornis, assembly GCF_048455015.1. Classification (NCBI taxonomy): domain Eukaryota; kingdom Metazoa; phylum Arthropoda; class Arachnida; order Ixodida; family Ixodidae; genus Haemaphysalis; species Haemaphysalis longicornis. The sequence goes on along the minus strand of NW_027526203.1, from coordinate 475,808,115 downwards.
TTCTCAGAAAAAAGGGGCCCAGGGCCCACCCGCGTCCGAAGCGCTTTCACACAAAACACTTGGGAGGAAGAGCCCCGGCGGCGGGAACAGAACTCAAAACAACCAGAAATCATCAAGAGACCTCCGCTTCGCGACAATATGTCTGATCACTGGTCTAAGACGCAGAACTGTCCGAAGAGCTCATTTTACACTCGCTGATCACTTATAGCGCATACATTGTGTTCGGGAAACCAAGTTATTGGCTTCATTCCTAATAATATTTAATGGTATTCTCCGACATACACGTTCATAGACTGTAATCGACAGTCTACACACATTCAGTACTAACCGAAGTGCGAATCGGCAGACAGCACAAGACAAAGAACCGAAGATAATTTTCTTCGAAAAAAGAAACTTTTTAATAAGCCTCAAGCTTTAAGTTACGAACGCATAGAATTCAACAAAACGTATGTAGAGTAGCAATGTTTGAACAGTGAAATAGCCATAGGAACCATATACAATGTTTTATCTTTTAAGTCTAAGCTAATTCAATACATTAAGAAAAAGCTATCATGTCCAACTCGAACGCCGTGGCGGGTGACAAAATGAGAACAAAACGCCTTCCTTAACGATGTAAATTGATGACAAACGAGCAAATGAGAGAAACTAGCACTAAGCTACAACATGAACAAGCGGAACATTTAAAAGGATACCTTGTGGCTTTTCAAACTCGCTAATCGCCAATTGTTCCACCAGAAGAACTACCTTTCAGCAGGTCTCTTTCGGTTGACATGATGGCTAAATATTCCATTGCTCGTCGAGAGTGGCGCGCATGCACTTCATAATTAAAGACAGTTTCGCCAAGTAGTGCTCAGTATCACAGTTTGTTACAAAAAATAGTGAAGTATAATTTAAGAGCTAGGAAATAATGAAACTTTATATGGTGATTTAGGGGGCTTTGTAGCCTAGTTAGGGAAGAGGGATACAGGAAAGGGTAGTGGGATGGCCGTCACATTCGTCCGTCAGGTCGCACGAACTCTGACAAGGAAAGGACCGTGCTTGCTGCATTCAGGTGAGGGGGTTGGGTTGTCCATTCCTCCAGTGAGGTAATACCGGGACCCTTGCGCTTGTTCCTCAGCGGAGCAAGGCCGAGACAGTCCCACAGTAGGTGGTGGACCCAGACACCGGTATCGCTCGTGCAGAACGCCACAGTGGCTGCGTGGTAGCCCTCCTCGCCTTGATCTGTGTTGTCTGCATGTGCGGTAGGGTCAGCACCGCGAGTTCTTTCAGATGCGATGTGCTCGCCACTTGGCCAGTAAATCTTCAGTAAGGGCAGCACCTGTCCTCGCACCGCGCGGAAGCCCCTTACGATGTGGAATGGGATGGTGCGGCACCTTCTCCCTCAGCTGCCCTTTCGATTTCTCTTTCAGCCACTCGCGTTCCTCGTCCCGGTCAAGGAGCAGCGAAGCTTGGGGGACTAAATCTATGGGGACGAGCGGAAAAGTATCAGCTCGCTCGCCGCGTCCTGAGCTGCGCCATTAGCGAAGCCGCCCACATGCACCGGGACCCAGCCCACCCGCACCACCACGTCGTAGGGCTCGTGAAGGGTAGCGCAGGCGGCTTTCACGTTATGTACCAAAGTTCCGGCTCTAGGGGTCCTCGTAAGATCTTTTAGGGCCTCCGATGACTCGGTGAAAACGGGGAAGCTTTTGCCACGCACAGGAAGTGCCCTTGCACGTGCCTTTAACTGCTCTAGTGCATAGGGGATGGCCTGCAATTCAAGTGACTTCACGGGCTGCTCTTGGCGAAATTGAAACGCCTGCGCGTCCCGCTGCTGTCATCTGGCTGCCGCAACCGTCCCCCAGAAGATATCTGGGTAATGGAAGCGCTATGGAAGCCAGCGCTCTCAGTAAGGGCGTTTCGATGGGTCGAGTGATCCACTTTTGTGAGTCGGCGCGCTACCGGCTTCGTGACTCGTACCTGGACTTCATCCCAGGAAGCGATCGCATGGAACACTTCTCTCTTTTAATCCAGCTGTTCTACGTGAAGCTCTTGGGGCGAATGGACCGTGCGCGTGTAGAGACGGCGTCGATCATGTCCCGCCTTGCGTTATAGGGAGGAGAAGTTAGTTTGCCGGGCGAGGATACGTAGCGGTGATTCTATCGCAAGCGACAGCTTTGTTTTTTCCTGGGAGTCAGAGTGGTTCTGGGGACGGCTGCCTCAGGCTGTACGGGAAGTCAAAACAAAATTCACAGCATATCCACGGGGTGAATGATGATGAGTGGGCGAAGCTCCTGAGGGGAAATCATCGGTAAAACCGTGACTCTTCAGTGAAAGTTCGCCCACTACATCTGTGTCCGAACGTAACGTCTAGAAAGTCTCGAATTAAACCGCGCGTCGGCACCTTGGGGCTGAGCTCGCCTGAGCGTTTTGCAGACGCCTCACGAGCTCTCACTGCATCGGGGTCTGCCTGCCGATACGCGCGCTTTCTCGCCGCTTCCCGTTCTCTGACGTTTTGGAGATCCTCTTCGCGCCGCAGCCGTGCCGCTTCGCGTAAGGCAGGGTCCTCGCGCCGTTGCCGTGACGCTTGGGCCTCTCGTTCTCGAACGCTGGGATCTTGGCGGCGTCGTCGCGCAGCCAGACGACACGCTTCGGCCTCCCGCTCTCGTACGGCAGGATCTTGGCGGCGGCGTCGCGCAGCTTCACGGAGCGCTTCTGCCTCGCGGGCTCGCACATCTGCAGCCTTATCCATCGGGCGACTCCGAGCGCGCGCCAACAGCGAACAGATTTTATTACAACGCTCCCCGCCATCTAGTAAACAATCCAAGAACTAAACTAGAGGTAGCCACGCCATCTAGTAAACAATCCAAGCGCATCTTTTCATCATATACAAGTACCGCCATCTAGTAAACAATCCAAGGACTAAACTAGAGGTGGCTACATACATACGTCGAGGATGGACAGACCCACGCCCTAAGGAGCTTCGCCCCTAAAATGGATCGGGTAGTGTGACAGCGTGAACACCGAGCTGCACGTGCGGTTTTCAGACACGGCGGAGTGGGCCGGCGGGCGTCTCCCTCGGTTCCGGAGTACGGGAAAGAGCGGACGCTCCCGCTAACGGTTCGCGATGTCTACTGTGGTAAAACTGAAAGCCAAGAAAATTCCCAATATTGTTGCGTGGTCGGCTGCCACAACAGTAAGGCGAAAGAGAAGAATCCATCCACGAAATTCCACAGACTCCCTGGAGCAAAAGCGCACCGAAAGGAAAGACGGCAACCATAGATCACTGCGGCTCGAAAGGTGAAATAAGCTGGACATTTCTGGTCTTTCAAAATGCGAACTGGTGTTCCAAAATTATTCCGAGTCCCCCCTCCATTTTCAAAAAAAAAAAAATGCTTGCTGTCAATGATTGTTTGCCGCTATAAATGAACTTGGGAGTTGTTTAGCTGGTGTCTTTCGATAACGTCCATATTATTCACACTCTGCATGGGTGACACAAAATAGTTTCTACGAATCTGCCTGGTTGTATTAGTTGCGTTTATTCTTCGTATTGTAACGTGTTCTAAAGGGGGTTAAAACGAGTTGATTGCTGTTTGTTCGTTTTTTCCTACATTTACTAATGCCAGTAAGTAAAAGAGCTATTCACCACATTCTGTGTATTAATTATAATTAAAAGTTATGCACCACGAGCTGTTCGGTTGTTTCCGCGAACTGTCACTGTAACCTATGGTTGTACTCCGGATGGACAATCTGTGTGACAAACATTCCGAACAAAAATTTCTTCCAAGACAAGCAAAATCGAAATGCGGATTTGTAAGCGCACCCCTAAGTAGCACGTGCGTTTTTACTGCGTCTTTCATATGAGGCAGCTGAATATTTCAATGGTCGGAAATAATACATTAACCGGGATCAGCCACTTTTATGTCACATTTCTGGCACGCCTCCATTTTACTGCAGTCCATGAAGTCCGGATGTTCGAAGTGCGATCATGTGAAGTGAGTAGCGAATAAGGGGGAGTTGCGGTGTGACAAATTGAAGAGCTTTCGCCTGGCTGACGAAAAGACGGCAGCGGGCGACTGCTCAAGAGCACGTTTCATCCCGTGAAACCACCTGGGCACTCGGCCGATCGAGCAGCGTGTAACAGACAAGACAAGCGCCCCCAAAACTGAACTCAGTAGCTATTCTACGTGTAAACCGAACGTGCTGGACGCGTGCTAACGCGCATGCTTTCATAATTCGAAAGAAAATTCTACGGGGACCTCATCTCAGCGCGAGAAATGCAGCACGCACGCTGCGAAAAAAGCACGCGCCAAAGCGGCGGCCGCTGCCGCGTACTCCTGAAAGGGGTGACTGCAGCGCCCTCCGGCGATCGTTCGGTAGCCTACGCGCTGATGCCTCGACCCACGCATGGCGGGAAGGCCGGTTATCACCCGAAGACATTCCCGATGCAGCCGTTAAAGCTTGTCGTATTGCGCTTTTGTTATGTCAGAGCCCGCATTGATTGATTGTAGGGTTTAACGCGCCGACGCAACGCAGGCGATGAGGCGCGCCGTAGTGGAGGGCTCCGGATTAATTTTGACCACCTGGGGATCTTTAACGTGCGCTGAAATCTCGTACACACGGGCGTTTTTGCTTTTCGCCTCCATCAGAAAAGCGGCCGCCGCGGCCGGGAATCCAACCTGCGACCTCGTGCTCAGCAGCGCAACGCCTTAGCCACTGAGCCACCGCGGCAGCGCCTTAGCAATGTGGTCGAGTATAAGTTTCAAAAAGAACCATGCAGTCTTGCTCTGTCAACCACAAAAACCGTTTTGTGAACTGCGTTGAAGGCGTCGTATATCAGGTCCCGCTGTCCTGCGAGAAAAATATGTGGGCCAAACGGGAAGGTGCCTTAATGAAAATTAAAAGAACACTACTATAATGTACACAAAGCGATTAGTGGCCGCTTAGGTCTCCACAGTCACGATTGTAGCGGCTGCTCTTCAATATTTCACGAAACAAAAGTTATTGCAAAACACAAAAATAAAGTAACTAGATAAATCATTGATGCTGCAGAAATCGAGCACCAATAGTAAGCCCTCGTTACCCCTTCCCCAAAAAGTGATTCATTTTCTGGCCCACAGTTGTGTACGTGTTTGCTCCGGGTTACGATGGTGCACTGTGACGACCGCATGGGTTAGTGTTAGTCCTGTTTTTTCCTTTCGTTGTTTGTGTTTGACTGTCAAGGTATGTATATGACACGCCGAAAAATAAAAATCAGGCAAGTCATCTCCTGTGGTTGTCCTTTTTTCTTCGTCTTGTGCATTGTCGGTTTGGCGCTGTTCAACTCTTTGTTATCTGTAGCAATGTGTTCGATGTCAGTATTACCAGTGTTGGGGGGGGGTGGGGCGAGCTGTGCGTGTGCTGACCCCTCCGGTTTTGTGGGTCATGCACGATGCAGGAGCCTGTTCCATTTAGGCTCCAGCTGCTGCACCCACGTGTCCGCGCCTCCATCGGGATGCCAAGAATCTTGATATACCGATCTGGACACCTTTCAAGTGTCTCGGCGGCAAGGTAGAGCGTGACGTCCCCATTCTCAGTCGTCAAGCCGCCCAGGAAGATTTGTCTTTTCTCGAAACACTTCCATGCCCGTATTTTCAAGTAGTTCGTCAAGGTATTGAGGGCAATCTGTATGGCATCGGCTGACTATTTTGTCGTTCTGAGAGAGTCACTGGGCTCCGTCTACCGCGTCACATCATCAGCGTACATAGTGAGGCACACACCGTGAATTTTCGCAGACATTCATCCAGCCCCTGCGTTACCAGGTTGAATAGCGTAAGCGACAGTATGGTACGCTGGGGAACACCAACGCTGCTGCTGCAAGTCTCAAGGTTCCTATCGCCACTCCAGATCTCGAAGGTGAGTCCCTCCACGAATGATTTGACGAAGTTGATGATGCGGGCACCTGGCTTCGTGTCTTCAAGTGCTGAGATTACTGCCTCGTGCTTTACGGTATCGAGCACTTTCCGCACATCGACGGCTACCAGTATGGCAGGAATCCTTTTCGTTTCCTCCGCTTTCGAGGACAACGACGGAGCAAGAAAGACTGTCCTGGCTGCGAAGGCTTGGTCGAAATCCTATCTGGCCCAAGTCGAAGTAAGGTTCTTCGTGTGCCTCTTCAAGGTGGTAGGTTCGCCGGGTGAGAACCAACTGCTCCAAGTGCTTACTGAGTGTTGAGGTAAGCGAGATGGGCCTGAAGCTGCTGACACCGCTGGCTGGCTTCACTGGCTTGGGAATGGGGCTTAACACGAAGTGCTTCGATTCAGTAGTAGCTTCGCCTGAAAGCCACACCTTGTTAATTCCTTCGAGTAGCTACACTTTACCTTGTTCGTTAAGGTTGCTCAGCATCTGCCAGGTGATACCATACTCACCTGGTGCGCTCTTGGCACTAACAGGTTCGAGAACTTCACTATTCCTGCATTATGATCGGCTACTCAATACCTTTGTCGGAAGTAGGGGCTGTGCGTAAGTAAATTCTGGGACCTTGTGGTACTGCTGGCTGCGGGAAGAGCGTCTCAATCGCCTTTTTAAGAGCGAAGCTCTTGAGCAAGTCGCAATTTTTCGTGTCCGCAGTTAAAAATACCAAAAATTGCCGAGCGCACGCACGTGAGCGCGGGACTCGCGGCGCCCGCCTGGCAGGCAGTTAACAAAACCAAGAAAATGCCTAGCGCTCGTGTGTGCGTGCCTCGCGACGACCGCCCAGCGTCCCCTGCGCACGTTTGCCAAGCCAAGCATACCCCCTTAGGGGGATTGGCCACGACTGCGGCGACCACCCGGCAGTTAAAAAAACCAAGAAAATGCCTAGCGCTCGTGTGTGCGTGCCTCGCGACGACCGCCCAGCGTCCCCTGCGCACGTTTGCCAAGCCAAGCATGCCCGCTTAGGGGGATTGGCCACGACTGCGGCGACCGCCCGGCAGTTAAAAAAACCAAGAAAATGCCTAGCGCTCGTGTGTGCGTGCCTCGCGACGACCGCCCAGCGTCCCCTGCGCACGTTTGCCAAACCAAGCATGCCCCCTTAGGGGGATTGGCAACGACTGCGGCGACCGCCCGGCAGTTAAAAAAACTAAGAAAATGCCTAGCGCTCGTGTGTGCGTGCCTCACGACGACCGCCCAGCGTCCCCTGCGCAAGTTTGCCAAGCCAAGCGTACCAACTTGCGACATTTTCCAAGATGGTCCAAAAAAGAAAACTCCAGCGTTCGCCGTTGTCGTGGCAACTCTTGCGCGCAACAGGAAACAGCTCATAGCGTAGGCACCTCCACGGTGATGTCCAATGATTATCACTTCCAAAAAAATGAAGGAAGCTGACACATAGCAACAACGACGGAGTAAAGGTCGTTTGCACGAACAAAAGCTTTCTTTCGTTATCTCGTTACTTTTCTTTAAAGAAAAGCCGTCTCAAGTTCCGGCCGAAATTCCAGTCGAAAAGAACGCATGCAGTGCGAAAAGCCAAACGTACGTTGTCACCAAGTATTACGCGCCATTGGAAACATCCTCGGCGTCATATAGCGTAACGGTGAAAAAAGCAAGTCTGAAAAGTGAGGCCGAGATAATAAGCATGATTGTTTCTGAAACTACAGATTGGTTCCCTTACGGTGCGATATTGTTCAGGAATTATTGCTTGCCGTTTTTCAAAATAGTATCCCTTAAAACGAAATCCACCGAATCGTGGGACGAATCCAGCTGACATGGGCTAAACAATGTGCATGTGGAAAATATTCGTGTTTCACCAGTCTGGACGGTGAAGTTCAGTTTAACTATCTTTACTTTTTTGATCTTCAGGTTCTCTTCAAGGGGTGAGCCCTGACTATTCTGGGGCATACGGCTATGCTGAACAAAAGATGTTCTTGAAGAAGTTAATTCATGTCGTGATTTAAACAGTGGATAGATGAAAACGAGACAAGAAATGCAACCGGGCAGCCCCACACTCGCAAACGCATAGCTCCAGCGAAAGATGCACCTGAAAAAGACGAAGACGAAGAGTGACTGCTGAGATCGGGTTCCCTTGTCAAACCTACGCGCGCCTTGCTCACTGCTTCGCCTGTACCGCATTCTCTCTTCGTTATACTTACTTCTTAATTTTTGTGGTTTTTTGTTATTTCTTTTCTAACTTCTATCTATAATCTCCTAAGTTTTATTTCTCTAGTCATCCACTGCTAATCCATCGTAATATTTAAATATCTATCTTCCCCCCCAAAAAAAATAATCTACACAGTTTCTTTCGGTAATGCACCCATTTCCTGGCCAATCCCCCTGAGTGGGTATGAGCCAGCTGTCTGGTACCACTACCACCACCACTTTGATCATCTGTCTCTGTAATTTTAGTTTTACTGGGCATTGGTTGACCCTACAATCAAGTTACGTAGTATTTAAAGCGCTGGATATGCTCCCCGTGGCGGGCGTGGCTTCGTGTTTGCCGCCGCCTACCTCGCTCACGGGACAATTGCGTGATGAACCTGCAGGTATGGAGCCGGCACCCCCTGCCGCTTCGCTGTTCGCAGGGTCTTCAGAACCACCTGCAGTTACAACAGGACTCTGCAGCACCCATCTTGTTTCGTGCTGGTCGTCGCTTCCCCCGGTACGAGTGAGTCCTGTGATGAATCCAGATTTTTCAACCTCTGCCGGATGACATGGATGACGCGACAGAACTCACCGACTCTGCCTCCGAAACTGTCATCTACGTTAAGGAATCCACTCGGTTAGCATGAGAAAACTGAGCCTGTGCAACTCCCGAAGCGCTGTAGGGCCTCTAAACGTTCCTACAGGCCACTTGGTCTCAGCACAACCGCGAGCCCCTTGAGACATGGCGTCGTCGTAGTCATAAAGCCAGTTGATGCCTCAAAAATCACTACGCAGTACAATCCCTTTGTTGTCAAAGAGAGATTGGAGCCTCTGGCCCCAAATGACGTACTGTAAGTGCGCCCAAACTATCGCCTCAACCTTTTGCCATTGAAACACTGAATGCCGACGTCACCGAGCGTCTGTTGAAAATCTCTCCTGTTGCTGGCATTTCCGTGAAGGCATACGAGCCACGGCCCAGCAACTGCGGCGAGGGTGTGATCAGGGCAGTCGCCGAGGACCTCTTGGTTCCTGAAATCGTCAACGCCTTGGGCTTCAAAGTGCCAATTAAGTCGGCTCGAAGACTAGGCAAGCTTCATAGAATGCCCAAATCGTGTTCTCCACAAAAACTAAAAGTCGCTCGTCTTCGCCGCTCCTCCAAGTTCTGCCAGGGCCCGATCTTCCATAAAATGTAGGAAGCCGCATCCGCTACAACCGAGTATGCTTCCTACAATGTCAACAGACAGTGGCGACTCAGCACTATACAGAGGGATCCAAGATGTTCCTCGGGGCCGGATGGTAAGCCCCACGCTGTTCAACAGCTCCATTATAGGACTGCCGGAATGCTTGCCGCAGTCGGTCGAAATCTCCCTGTACGCGGACGACATCTGCATATGGAGCTATGGCTGTAACAGGCGTGTGCTACGGTCGAGACTGCAGCGAGCAATCGACCCCATTGCGACGTTCATGGCAGCACGAGGATTGGAAATCTCGGCAAGCAGATGTGCTGCGTTGGCTTTCACGAAGCGGGACCTCAGGCACTAGGGGCTCCCTGTTGGAGGAAATTTCATCTCATACGTCCCCAAATATAGGTTTCCGCGGGTGACATACGACAGGTCACTCACCTGGTCACCTCATGTCCGGAATCTCAAGGAGAAGCTCACATAAATCGCCCGCATATTCCGTATGCTCTCCAGTACCTCCGGTGGTTTCTATGTTTACTCTCTCCTTCGGCTCTACAAAGCGCTCTGCGTTGGCCTTATACGCTACAGCATCGCTGTTTTGATACCTCTTTCTAAAAGAACGCTCAAGCTCTAGAGACCATGCAAGCACAGCTCTGGAGGACCTGCAGTAGTGTTCCGAAAACTACCTCTTCTGTGGGAACACTGCCGGAAGGCTGACGCCTGTACCCTTTGGCTCTCGGCACGCAGGAGCTTCTACGCGTGCTACTACGGATTATACGTGGCAGGGCAATGTGATCACCCTTCAGCGCCAAGTACGGTCACTGAAGTGTGTGATGTCCTGCCGCAGCAGTACCAGCCGCCAGCTCTTCCTCTGCATCCACCCTAGATGTGCCCGACCATAAAATAGGGACCCCAGAGCCCAGAATTACACGCAAGGAGTATATTCCGGCTCCCGCGTTACGGTTCTTTTCCTTGAATATATCGTCCAGACATATGGAGCTGACACACAGCTCACACACATCCGTCCGTCCGTCCGTCTGTCCGTCCGTCCGTCCCTCGATTCAGCTACCCGGCCAAACCGTAAAAGAATTCTGAAACGGGAAGCTTACATAGGCAAAGCCTTTCCAAACCATTAATAACTGGTACTAAGTAGTGTTCTTTTGCTTGAAAATAATGCGGGCTTGATATTTTTCATAGTAAATAAAAAAAAAACGCGTCGAAGAAACTATTTTGACCCAGAAATACAAAAAGCTCGCCCCCGAGCCCACCTCGTGGCGGCATTCCGACTCCAAAAATTATGAAATGTTCCAATAGATTGCTCGAGCCGGGGAACACGGGAAAATTAAATTCACCTGAGCAAACCTTCCCGCGTTTATGATCGGGGGAGGAGCGCGATGGGAGGGGAAGAGTGCGACAGGTTGTGGGCGGGGGAGCGAAGAGGGGCGCTTACGTGGCAGGGCCGGCAGAAGACGGTCGCCTTTCAACGACATTTGCAGTGAAGTGAGCAGATACGGTGCCATTTTTTTTTTTCAGAAGTGGAACGGGATATGCGACATAGTGTACAGGGCAAACTGTAACGGTAGGGGAAGCAAAATAATACCTGAAGATGTTTTTCGTTTCTCAGTGACAGACAAGTTTTTTTTACAAAGTTCCAGATTTCGCAGGTTTAACGCACCCACCCCACTTATGGGCTATTAGGCGCGCCGTAGTAAGGGGGCCTGGTATCTGTATCTTTGACCACATCGGCATCTTTAACCAGCACTGAAATTTCGACACCGGCGTTTTCGCTGTTGTCCTACCTCATACAAGCGGCCACCGTGGCTGGAATCGAACCCCTTTTTTTCAGTGTCGGCAGCACAATGGTTTTCAGCCCCCGAGCACAGCGGCGGGGCCTCGGTTCTTCACGTGCGCTGCTGTGCGTTGTGCAAACGAATACTACTTTTGAGCTCATCAAAACGTTTTCGCTTTCTATCTTTCTCTATTGATGCCGCTACCGTTGAAGGAGAAGCCGTCTGCTCTACGAAACTAAAATACAATAAATATTCTTAATAATCTACTATCTGTGATGGCCCACACGGGGCATGGAGTTGCCGGTGGGGCTAACAGGCACAAACATCACATTTTGGTAATTGCGTTAAGAAAGCTAGTAGGAACTACTGTGAAAAAGACCGACATGGCAAAGGGCAAGCGAAGTGGAAGTTTGTTTCGTTACGCAAGAAATTAAGTGACGAGGAGAATTATAACGAGAACTAATTGGCTAACTTCTGTGCAAAAGACCGACATGGCAAATGGCGAGCGAAGGGGAAGTGTGTTTCGTTACGGAAGAAATGAAGCAACGAGGAGAATTATAACCAGAACCGATTGGCTAAGTTTAATCACAAGTTTATTCATTTAGGTATGTTTTGCCCCGGAAAACATTCAAGGTTACTGTGACGCTCTTGATATTGGCATGGGAAACAACATCACCGAAGGCTAGAATATCAAGGCCCAAGTTGAAGATCCCAATGTACTGAGAGACGATGGCAGGCATGACGGTTTATTCGGGCACTCGGGAGAAGGAACCCCTAGAGCGCTGATGATGATTATGTACAGGTGATGATGATGTCGAGGTCATCAGAGCTAGCACTGAAGATAGCGTGCTGATTGTGAGGAAGTGCTGGTAACGCAGTGAAGAAGCGCAGGGAGCGTGGTCGAGGTGTGTCTGTGGTCTGTGTTAATCCGGAGCCCTCTACTACTGCGAGCCTCATAGCCCAGGTTTAGCTTCGGCGCGGTAAACCCCGCAATCAGCCAATCAAAGTATTTTTATAGGAAGACATCAGATCCAAGCTGGCCTGCTACCGATTTCAATTTACCTAAACTTGCGGGCGGAGGACAAGCCGAAGCGTACTAGTTCTGCGCCTCGAGTGTGCGGTGTAGGCGTAGGAGAAAAGCAGCATGTTTATTACTCCATGAGCATTATACCGGGCATGTCGGCGAAAATTTCCGCCGTTTATCCGGCATGAGAGCGACAGAACACAGAACAAAATTGCGCGTGGCTGCAGTACACTCTTAGTCAATTCCTGGTTATACGACCCGCATGCAGGCGGGCCGCCGCGTCAATTTAAAGCCGCTTATAAAGCGGTGGTTCAGACGGCCTCAGCGCAAGTGGCCCTCCAAACACGCGGCCCACCGAACACGCGGCCCGGCGTTTAAGCGGCCCTCGCGAGGGCCGCCTAACCAAAGGGCCACCTAAACCCCGGGCCGTGTGTTCGGCAGGCCGCTGGCCGTAATTTTTCTACGCGGCCCGCTATGCTAATCTATTCCCACTTACGAAGCGGCCTCCAAATCATACGGCCCCTCAAATAAGCGGCCTTGTTGCTTTTCACCAAAAAAAGAAAAAAAAGCCACTCGGTCAGAATTGATTTTATCCGTTTTTTTTTCGCTCGCATTGACAGGCCAACGCCAGCACCCCGTGACGAATGCAGGCAGGCCGGCAGGCAGGCCGGCAGGCAGGCAGGCAGGCAGGCAGGCAGGCAGGCAAAATTTTCTGCGTTTAAGTAGCCCAAGAAAGACTATCGTCTTTAATAAAGGTACAAACGAAACGGTTGATGCGCTGATACCTGAACTTGCGGTTTGCGATAACCCTGGCTTGGAAGGGGTGGGGAAAAGCATCTGAAAAAGTAAAGGGTTGGCCTTGAAGTCATTCTTCAGCATTAAGTCTCAGAGAGGCACTCAGCCTTTTAGGACAATTCTAGTGGACAAGGAGACGTGGCAGAATACACTCGCTAAGTTTCTGCAAGGGCATCTAGCAAGGCTCACCGTGGAAGCCCTGTTCCTCGTGAAGAAGTCCGGTGAAGTGGAGAACTTTCTAAAAGATTGTGCCCCTGTGTTGTTCTTCTCTAGCGATGTTTAGGACCTTTTTAATAACGTTCCGCGCACCGCTGCTATGGCAGCGGTACAGCAACGCATTGATACACTCTTAGTCAATTCCTGGTTATACGACCCGCATGCAGGCGGGCCGCCACGTCATTTTAAAGCCGCTTATAAGGCGACGGTTCAGGCGGCCTCGCGCGCAAGCGGCCCGCCAAACACGCGAGCCATCGAACACGCGGTCCGGCGCTTAAGCGGCCGCATTGAGGGCCGCCTAACCAGCGGGCCACCTAAACACCAGTCCGTGTGTTCGGCAGGCCACTGGCCGTAATGTTTCTACGCGGCCCGTTATGCTAATCTATTCCCGCTTACGAAGCGGCCCCCAAATCATACGGCCCCTCAAATAAGCGGCCTTGTTGCTTTTCACCAAAAAAAAGATAAACCTGGCACTCGGCCAGAATTGAGTATATCCGTTTTTTTTTTCGCTCGCCTTGCCAGGCCAACGTCAGCATCCCGTTACGAATCCTTTAACTCATGTTACATCGTACGAGACACACAAAGTGCACATAAGCACATACACGCAACCCTACGGAGAATCGAACCTGGGTCTACTACAACACATGAAGAGGCGGGTGTCATAACCACTGCGCCACGACCAACGGGTTGCTGGGGGACTGCAACATGGGCTTATAAGTATTCTGCATACTGTTGCGCGTCAAGCAGGAGTCTTAAATAACAAATTCGGCGGCGAGTGACTTTCTTTAGACCACCGTTTTTGAATCACTCTACCAAAGAGGCATAATACTACGGTTTGGGGGGCTTTCAGTACATTGGTACGAGCGGAAACCTTTTCTCATGTTGTGTGCCCGTTTCAACAGTATGATGCGCCGTGCGGTGATTCATTCCATCGATGCAAACGGAATTGATAACAGTTCTTCTTCCTTGTTACCAAAAGTATACTTGGACATTAGCGGAAAGTGCCCTCTATGACAATGCATGCAAATAACTAGCACGTAAGGCACACTGTCGTGCTGAACATAAGAGCTGCCTGGTCACGAGTGGCAAGTATACCAAGCATGAAATGGTGTAATGAATTTTTTCTGCTCGTCGTAGCTCTTCTGATGGTGCGGTTACATGCCTTCACCTTTATTTTTGTAATAGGGGGCGGTAGCAAATTACGTCTCTGGTAATGCAATGAACCAATAATAAATTACTCACTCTATATAACATTGTGTCGCGACGCCTGCAGAATTGCTGCGTCGCCTGCAGAAGTTGGTGATCGCGAGCACACAAAGAATATCATAGCCTGTTCTCGCGCAGACCGGATAGGCACTCGGTGGTGTAACTTGTAACGCCCTGCATTTCCAGAAAAATGCAGTTTTCACAGAAGTTCCACCTTTAATCGTTATAATATCGTAAATAAAGATCATTGGTCGAACCAAACTTTGAGAAACCAAAAATTAAGAAAAACATAAAAAATGACAGAAACTGGCAAACAGTATAACGCCCTGCATTTCCACAATGATGCAGATTTGGCGGAAATTCTACTTGTAATCGTTATCATAGCGTAGATCGAGATAATTGACCGAACATAATTTTGAAAAATTAAAACCAAGAAAAATATAAAAAATACGGAAAATGGTGAGCCGTGTAACGACCTTCATTTACAAAAAATGCAAATTTGGCGCAAGTAACACCTGTGATCGTTATAATAGGGTAAATGGAGATAATTGGACGGACAAAAATTTGACTTTAAAAGATTCACACTCATGAGAAGCGGCATACGATGCTGGGCATTAGTAGACAATTCTCTTAATTTCTCAATTTTTTTAAGTGGCCTCATTTCATTCGCGCTTCCGTTATTAACAAGTTATATTATTGTACGCGGAAGCGCAAGGTTGCGGTTCAGCATTTTCAACATTTTCAAGGCCGTTCACCAAAACCATCTCACTAAGGTCATGAACGCACACTTGTGCATCTGAACCAATAAATGGGTCACAATGGCTGCAATTGCACTAACACATTTGTGACTTGCGCACTTCTGGAACATCTTCATGACCTCAGTTGTCATACAATGAGGTTTTACCTTTATAATCTCAGTGTTTTGCCACCTGATCTATCAGGCCTCAAAGCACATACCACGAATTAAAAAAAAACTTCCTATATTTATAATGCCTTGTTGCAAGCAAAGCTGTAAAGCAAGTATCTGTATACCTTACACCCATACGGATCTTGAAGTGATAGTCTACTCATACAAGCTTGGTGATCGCGAGCACACAAAGAATATCATAGCGTGTTCTCGCGCAGACCGGATAGGCACTCGGTGGTGTAACTTGTAACGCCCTGCATTTCCAGAAAAATGCAGTTTTCACAGAAGTTCCACCTTTAATCGTTATAATATCGTAAATAAAGATCATTGGTCGAACCAAACTTTGAGAAACCAACAATTAAGAAAAACATAAAAAATGACAGAAACTGGCAAACAGTATAACGCCCTGCATTTCCACAATGATGCAGATTTGGCGGAAATTCTACTTGTAATCGTTATCATAGCGTAGATCGAGATAATTGACCGAACATAATTTTGAAAAATTAAAACCAAGAAAAATATAAAAAAATACGGAAAATGGTGAGTCGTGTAACGACCTTCATTTACAAAAAATGCAAATTTGGCGCAAGTAACACCTGTGATCGTTATAATAGGGTAAATGGAGATAATTGGACGGACAAAAATTTGGCTTTAAAAGATTCACACTCAAGAGAAGCGGCATACGAATGCTGGGCATTAGTAGACAATTCTCTTAATTTCTCCATTTTTTTAAGTGGCCTCATTTCATTCGCGCTTCCGTTATTAACAAGTTATATTATTGTACGCGGAAGCGCAAGGTCGCGGTTCAGCATTTTCAACATTTTCAAGGCCGTTCACCAAAACCATCTCACTAAGGTCATGACCGCACACTTGTGCATCTGTGATCGTTATAATAGGGTAAATGAAGATAATTGGACGGACAAAAATTTGGCTTTAAAAGATTCACACTCATGAGAAGCGGCATACGAATGCTGGGCATTAGTAGACAATTCTCTTAATTTCTCCATTTTTTTAAGTGGCCTCATTTCATTCGCGCTTCCGTTATTAACAAGTTATATTATTGTACGCGGAAGCGCAAGGTCGCGGTTCAGCATTTTCAACATTTTCAAGGCCGTTCACCAAAACCATCTCACTAAGGTCATGAACGCACACTTGTGCATCTGAACCAATAAATGGGTTACAATGGCTGCAATTGCACTAACACATTTGTGACTTGCGCACTTCTGGAACATCTTCATGACCTCAGTTGTCATACAATGAGGTTTTACCTTTATAATCTCAGTGTTTTGCCACCTGATCTATCAGGCTTCAAAGCACATACCACGAATTAAAAAAAAAACTTCCTATATTTATAATGCCTTGTTGCAAGCAAAGCTGTAAAGCAAGTATCTGTATACCTTACACCTATACGGATCTTGAAGTGATAGTCTACTCATACAAGCTTGGTACATGAACAGAGAGCTGAGTTGGGTATGCAAATTTTAAGTATTTTGTCATTCTCGAATTCATGAGCATGCACAAGTGTGAGATGAAAATTACATGAATGACACCATGTCGAAGGAACGATGTTTTCTTTTTATTTGACATCAAAAATACAAATATGAACACGAAATACTTATACTGAAATAACAAATACAAATATTAGCAGATTGCCCTTACGGAACACACAAATGAAAATATTCTTTTGTGGAAGAGCAAATAAGGACCTGTCAAGATAAAAGAAAAAACTCCCACCTCCCCTCGCGGGAACCCCTGTGTAGATGCGACGCATAGGCGGAGCGGCGAAGGGACCGCGTTTTATAGCGCGCATAACGTTGAGGGGACTGCGTAAGCCGGTCCCAGTCGATGACGATGTTGGCGTACATGTAAAGCGGCGTGGACTCTAGGTGTTTGAGCCAAGCGTGGATGTTGCTTCGCCGGAGAACGGCACACCGGTTATATGCGCAGCGCGCCCGAAGGAGAGGAAACCGCGGAAGAGAGAGTACTGCACATGCGCCGGCCCCAGCGCGTCTGCCGCGGCTATAACGCAACGTGCCGCGGCTATGACGCAACACAATCCAACACAATCCACTTTAATCCAATCCAAATCCAATCCAATCCAAGCCAATCCAATCCAATCCAATCCAATCGAATCGAATCCAATTCAATGCCCCTCGCGAGAGAGTGTTCGCTATCGGAGAGGAGAGGGGGTGAGCGGCGGAGAGCGCAGCTGGCACGGCGAGGAGAATGGGGGAGGGGTGGACAACGCCGACGACAACGACGACGACGACGCCGGAGGGACAAGGCGAGTGAATCAGATGCTCTGCATCTAAAAAAGTATTGCTTTCATTTATGGAATTTTCAGCAGCGTGCTGAACAGGGAGGCAACTCATCTTTTTTGCAGGCTGCTGACTGTATATCGCCCAACGTTTGGCCTAAAGCAGACGGGTATCTCATGTCCTAATGTAATATATTACCAAACAAAGAAAAAGTACTTTCTCCGGGCTTCAATTATGGTCCAGGTACACCCCTTCCGATGATGTAGAAGGCCTTTGTAGAATCCCCCCAGCAATCTTTTGCCCGGGAGCTGCTGCTTCTGGAATTTCGTCGCACTGGAATGGAAACAGCGTTGTAAACATTTCAAAAATCTTGAGTTACGGGTAGCATTCTGTTGTGTTGGCACTCCGTGAAGAAAAGAAACGGCAGTTGAAAAAGTGACCAGGTACAAAATTGTGGCGTTATTTATCGGCGGTAAAACAGTATGGCAGTGGCTATTTTGCCGGCAGCCGGCAGATTAGCCTGGGAGAAAAGTTGCCGGCAGTCCCTTCCCATTGGCTGGACTAGACCACGTGATTATTCTGCCGGCACATTTCCGCGGGGGCTATTTTGCCGGCTGCCGGCACATTTTCACAGTTGCTATCTTGCCGGCAGCCGGCACATTAGCCCGAGAGAAAAGTTGCCGGGAATTCCCCGGCAATGCTGCCCCTGGGCGCCAATGCTGCGGCAGCCGGAGATGTACGCAGGTGAGCTCCCTGCTGAGCTCAATAATATCACCAGTGCACTTTCCTTTCCTCTCTTCCACCAAATCACTTCTCTATCTCTCAACTTCAACGTTGGGGACAAGTTTTCGAGCTTCGCCGAGCTTGAGGATTAAAGATTGATTGGTGCTGTTCGCGTCGGGCTGAGTGAAAGTTCGACATGCCCGCCGCAATCTTGCCGACTCGTTTCTATAACTTGACGTAATTCACTGAACAGCACCAATCAATCTTTAATCCTCAAGCTCGGCGAAGCTCGAAAACTTGTCCCCAACGTTGAAGTTGAGAGAGAGAAGTAATTTGGTGGAAGAGAGGAAAGTAAAGTGCACTGGTGATATTATTGAGCTCAGCAGGGAGCTCACCTGCGTACATCTCCGGCTGCCGCAGCATTGGCGCCCAGGGGCAGCATTGCCGGGGAATTCCCGGCAACTTTTCTCTCGGGCTAATGTGCCGGCTGCCGGCAAGATAGCAACTGTGAAAATGTGCCGGCAGCCGGCAAAATAGCCCCCGCGGAAATGTGCCGGCAGAATAATCACGTGGTCTAGTCCAGCCAATGGGAAGGGACTGCCGGCAACTTTTCTCCCAGGCTAATCTGCCGGCTGCCGGCAAAATAGCCACTGCCAAACAGTATAGCTTGAAGGGGCGCAGCAGAAGTATCACCAAGGCCTTAGCAGATATGTGAAAATATCATAAATCAGGCAAGGGCGTCGCTGTAGTTTAGGCAATTATTTATCTCTTACTGCTTTAGATTCAAACGCTCTCCAAAAGGACGTTTTCTTCATATACATAGGAAGGCCGAGCGCTTTTTCAGTGCAAAGGCGTGCGAGAAAACTTTGCCATAATTCTATTTGACGCCGGTACGTCAATTGGACGTCGTAAAAAAACTCTGTTCGCTGTTACACGCGGAGGGTAATGTGCTCTAGTTTCTTTTTATGAAACAATTTTTACCAATTGTATGGCGCGAAACATTTTATGAAAGATCGAATAAAACTGCTAGCAATATCTTTTGCTAAAGCATAGGTAAACTGCGCGCACCGAGCAACAGCCAGCACATCTGTAACAACCATAGCCTCCTGTGTAACGGCTTTATAGAAGGCTGTGTAACAACATTAGAAGCCACCGCTTTGAGCAACCTCCACGCCGGCGCCGCGCCGCGTTTGCGCTGCCAATGCAATCATGTTTCTTGAAACCGCGAGTTGACACTCCAGCCAGACGGCAGCCGTGCCGAACACAACAATATGGGGGCTGGTGTTACTAATGAATGTTGGTTCATGTGAAAACTTTACCACTTCAACGCACCGTAAGGAGGTTTCCAAATCGCCACAGGATCCGGACTACTCAACGTGCCAGAAAATTCACTAGCCGAAACGACGACACGAAAACCTAGTTACGAAAGAACGTTACCTAACTTTTTGCTACGCCTACCGAAAATGACAAGCAGTGGCCATGGAATATTGAAAAATACAAAATTCATACAGGGTTTTATGTGGCTTGACCTTGACACTGGGATGCGTGTAAAAATGCAAATTCTTTATGGCACCACGGCACACTCATTACGGCAACGGAAGTACCTCACATGTGCAAGCATTTTCGTTTTTCTCCTGGATCCCAAAACGGCCGCCGCACTGGGAAACCGAATCCTCTCTATAAAGCACGTCAAATTTACCGTACGATCCCGGGCATCGGAGAACGGTTTTGGTGCGGGCTTCTTACGACGACGCAAAAGGCACAATTTTGTGGCCCTTGCTATATTGTCTGCAAACACAAAGTCTTGCAGTCTGCGCTCTCCCACCCCTCTAAAAAAAAATCCAGGGACTTACTTACCCGCTCGTGTTCAACCGGGCTATGCCCGTAATACACACACCAGCCGGCTTGACATGGCGCCGCTGCTTGGCTTGCGTTCCCGGTGGCCCTAATAAACCCATCGTATTCGCAGTTCCTTCCACTGCTACACCGACCTCGAAGCAGACATTTGATGTCAGCGCAAGCGATGGTGGTCAAGAAAGTGTGAAAGCTCGGAACTGAGTATGAACTATACAGAGCAAGAGTCAAAGCGCGGGACCCCAACTTGCTCTGCGCTGAAATTACTCCATACTGCGCACGCGCGCTAAAGACAGATCACCGGACCACAACTCGCCATGCGCGAACTTCTTTCCACTCCTACTGCGCATGTGCGCGCAAGATTTTTTTAGATGTTTTTCGGCTTTCGCCACGTCGTCGGGCGCGCGTCGTCGGCCGCCGCAAAGAAAGGTCGCGGGCCACTGTGTGAGGGGGAATACGCGCATGCGCCGCAAGCCACACGTATCACTCAGAGCTTCACTAGAGTGAACTGTAGCTTCACGATTGCCCCCCTCTTTTTATTTATTTCCTGGCCTCAGGCTGTCCGCTAGTTTATAGCCATGACACGGGTCGTTGGCGCAGCATATGAGCGTGCTGTAACCACCTGAGGTTTTGTCATGGAAAAGAAGTCTGTCAGGGCCTCTTATATCACGGTATTTAGGCTGCCCACCGCCTATAAATAGGACGCCATCCGGGACGCGACTAAGAGTGTACCTATGGATGGATTAGATTTGAAAATGAATGTGCTTTGAGCACCAGAGATTTTCTCGACCTGTTAAACCCTTTTATACCTGTGACACACGGCAACGCTAGATCTCCTTTAGACTAAACCCCTTTTGCCACGTCAAAAGACATTTTGTGGAAAGGAGTGGCGCTCCTGACACACAGCAACTCCCGTCTCCTTTATGTAGTTGCTGTAACTGACACACCACTAAAGTGGCGCTAGCAGTTCTGTGGAAAAAGCATGCACAATAACAAAAATAAAGTGCGGCTCATAGACCTTTTTTATTATTTTAAAGAGGAACCGTGCGTTTTATTGTTGTTTAGAAAAAATAAATGGGTGATTTCACATATTTGTATTAAATAGCAACAATAAAGTGCTTTTTTTAGCCTATGTTCCGTGCCTAATCTGGCAACGGTGGGCAGATGTTTACAAAAATACGTTACGATTGGGCTTGTTTGGTGCAATTTATTTCATTGCAGGCTTAACAATTTATGAAAGTATTATGAAATCGCATTTGGTCTCACTAAGTTCTGAGAAGCTTATGATTTGCAAGTGCCCGCTTACGAGGCTGCGCCGCTAGCTACTCCTTTTCGTCTGGGAAAGGAGATAGGCGACCACCCCTTACGGGAAATGCCCGTTTCGGTGAAGGAGATTCTCCTTTGTCGTGTGTCACCGAGGCGAACGCCCTTTCGGTAGCAGTCTTTCTCGGCAAAGGCCTTTTAGGTGCCCGTGTGTCAGGGGTATTAGGCTCCTTGTACATTGAGTTGGAAGGTGCTATGTTTGTGCAAAAAGATGACATCAGCATTGGCTCCTGCATTGCACCTGTTCTATGCTACGTCTATTTAGCGAGGGTAGACCGTGGGATGGAGGGCTTCAGGTATGTGGGTGATTTACTGGTGTGCGCGGCTCCCGGAAGTGCTACTGAAGGCGTTGTACAGAATGTGATGGGTATGTTTAAAGAAGTGCACGATGGGTTGGATTTAACGTTTGAATTGTCCACAGGTAACTGTATTCAATACTTCCAAGTTCGTACAGGGCCGCACTTGCTGGTGTTACCATACTAGGGGAGAAAAATAGCTTCGTCCTGTTGATTCTGCGCATAGAAAATTAGTGAACCGTGGCATAGCCAGAGCATGCCTAACGCAGCCGTTAAAAAATCGTGTTTTCATGCCATAGGTGACAACCTGGATATCCAAACAGCCAGGCTCAGAAAAGGTGGCTATCGGGCATCTTTGATCGGCTTTGTTACAAACGAAATAGAAAACATACCAGGTGGGGAAAACCAGACAGACATGGGGGGGGGGGGGGGGGGTGATACCGTATACGTTCATGGTTTGACCTATCGTTTCAAGAAACTAGGGAGCATGTCGTCTGTTCTGCGCCAGATAAACTTGGAAGCATCTGCAATTTTGTAGGTGAAGCGCTAGAGAGCATAGAGTTTCATACAATAATAACTAGAGGGGAAACTGGCGCTATTGTCAACGAAAACTGCGAGACGGCGCTTACGCTTCAATGGGAATGGTATGTGGAACCGGATTGCGTAGAATTGAAACGGGCCTAAGGCTGCGCAAATTGTGTTTTTTGCCAACGAAACTCTTCTTGCGCAGTTCGATGTTTACAAATTACATGGCGAACAAGAAAGTTAGGGGCAAAAAACAGGTTTTGGGCTAAATAAAACGGCGCGTATGAATAAAAAGCAGACGCGGACTCGATAAGGTTTTGCGGAGTACATTTGCCGTGTGCCGCCAATTACAGCGGGGCGCGGACTCCTCCAAAAACTGTACGTAAAAGTTTCGACGCTTGTAGCTTTAATATTTAGAAAAGTTTTCTGCTCCTAAAAAAAGAAACCGATTCCTTTTTGTAGAAGTTATTCTAGCCTAAATTAGTGACATTCAATAAACAGCGTAATATCAGCCGCCGGTACTGCTGTTCTACACCGTAGGAGCCCGCGTTCGCACGAGAGGTGTGGCTGTTCCAAGCAATTTGTAACCGTCGTCAGCTTCGAAAATACATTGCTCTGCCGAATGAGCAGCGCCTCAACTTCGCCACACACAGTGCCGTCATTTGTGTTTTCGTGCTCGTTGTGCCGGCGACGAATTGATAACCCATCCAATTCGCAACTCTGGTTATAAAACATTCCACTCAGTGAGACGTCAGTGCGCGTGCGGCATGCAGTTCAAGGAGAAACGCATTTTTGAATGCTTCTTCTAACACCCTGCGTAGACAAATGCGTTCAGTAAGCCGAAAATGAAAATGAAACTGGATGCACGATTTAATCCATAGTAACTTCCACAAGCCATCGAGCGACAATCCGAATCCAGAACTACCCATCACGCCCATTGAGGCGGACGATCGCAGCGCCAGATTCTTCTCTAGTTGTTACTGTATGAAAAACTCTATGCTAGAGAGCAAGAAAAAAAATCGCGCCAATCCACCCCGTGAATGTGCTTGGAAAGCAAAGCTGTAAACGGCAGTCATAACGATTACCCATGCGACGTCACTTAAATTCACACACATCGCTCTACAAACAGTAAAACCAGAGAGAAGTGAAATGCAATTAACAACACCATTTATTACTTCAAAGAGATATTCTTGGTAAGGATAAATCAATGCATCATGCATGAACGGTGCTTGGTTGAGTTGTATTGGTGTAGCACAAGAGTAAGACCTTTTTTTATAAAATTAAAGCTTCAACCCGGTGTTAGACGATCTGACTTCTCCGTCTCTGCGCCGCGGACGGAGGCGACGAGGTTTGCGGCAGAGAAGGAGCAGGAGGAGGAAGAAATACTTCTGTTCAGATTTTTGAATGACCCAGAGTGCAGCCCTGGGGAGTGATTTCTTCTTCTGTGGGGCCCATATGCAGTCCGCGCGGCCTGTGTTCTGTCTACCCGCTGAAGCTGGGTAGGTAGAGAGGGCCTGGACAGAAGCATCTCCCATTGCTCTTGTTGGGTAGTTGACGGAAATAGAGGAGGGTGCTCAGGGCTAAAGCCGCACACCCCGATTACGGGGCGCAGTGTTCCTACTTCTGAGCAAAATTCAGCATCGAAGCGATTCGGATGCATTAAGTGAAGACGCGTAGGCTGTGGGATGGAGCCCGGATTGTATGAGCCGTAGGGTAGTTTGTTGTTCTCTGGAAAGGTCAGGGTAAGGCGAAGGTACGGTCTGTCTCAGAAGGCGATGATGCTGTGTTATCTCCCTGAAATGTGAAAGCGGGTGACTGTCCTCGTGCAGCTCCATATCACGGGAGGTAAAAGCGCAGGCTTGTTGGGTGGGCGTATTTGTTGCCCTCCGTTGAAGCGTGAGGGGGTGACCAGATGAGCTGAATGGAACCGTTTGAGGAGTGGTTTTTTGCACGCGCAGTGCAGGTCAGGACACCCAACCCGACTGGTAATTCCAGTAGGCTTGCTGATTATGGGTCACTACCCTCCGAACCCCTGGTTGAGTGAGAGCCAAGGTGATGGCTGCCTCTTCTGCTGCCGTCATTTCTTGGGTCCTAAGCGAGGTACACGGAAGGAGGTTGGTTCTGGAGGTAGCCACGATAATGGCGTATTGCTGCCCTCGATGTTTGGAGGCCTCTCTGTATATAACTGCATGATCCCCACCGATGGTCATGTTTAGCGCTTGAGCCCGTGCTTTTCGGTGACCCTCGTCATGTGAGGGGTTCATATTTCAAAGCAAAGGGAGCATCTTTAGTTTTAGTCGCCAGGAGTTTGGGAGTACGTCAAGCGCAGTGACATTCTGGGCTGCCTATTCAATCTGTTGAAGCATGCGTTTACCCACCGCAGTTCTGAGCCGGACCTTCTGGTTAGGAAGATGGCTTTCTATCAGCTCTTCCACCGTGGGGTATAGCCCTGTGCTAAGCAGCCTCTGTGTGGACGCACTCATGAGAAGACCAATGGCCTGCTCGACCGCCTTTCTAATCATTACATAAAGCATCTCTATGTCTTCCTTGTCGAGAACAAGACAGGGGGTTGACGGAAGTGACTCTCGAGAGGACGAAAGCTTCAATTAATCGAAATTTCGGTACCGGATTCCTTTAGGCCTCACTGCTTGGGGGACACCCCCCTGGCCATGTGTATGAGTTGATTAATTCTGTTTTTGAGGCGCTACAAGGACAAGTCACTCTTGGTATTAGCCTCGAGATGTAGGCCCAGGATCTTGATGCTTGGGCTTGGAGTGATGGCCTGGCCATCAAGGAGTATTTGAATGTATTCCTTGATTTGGCGTGAGGGCGGACGACAAGGAGCTGTGATTTTTTACGTGAACGCTGGCGGCCACAGGCTTTAGCGCATTGGCGCACTAGATGTGAGATGCCATGCATTGGTGTGAGCTTTCTTTAATTTTTGTAACTCTTAGCACATGAGCAAGGTGCGCACAGGGCCGCTAGATGGGCGTGAGTGGTCACGTGACGCTTTGACGTGGCATTCAGCGAGAACGCACGGGGTAAACCCGTAGATGTGCTTGGTGAGTACACCACCTGTCTTCCCCGTCTTCGCGTGGGCTCGTAGCTAAATCGGTAAGACAACGGGCTCTCGCTTTGTTAGTCTATTAGTTCCAGGTTCGATTCCCGGCGGTGCCAGTAACTTCTTTTATTTGTTCGCTGGAGTTTTCTGGTGACACCAACGGTCGCGAAAGAACTCTCGGGGGGTAGAGGTAAAAAGCTTTGCTTTAAAAAGGCGTTAGCAGTGATACCGGTTCTCGAGTAACGCACTTACGCAAGTTTGTCTAGTGTTCTGTTGGCACGGTGTACAATGCAAAATGCAAAATGTCATACATGGGACAATCAGAACGGTGTCTTAATAAGCGGCTGAAGAAGCACCGTGGGCTGTGTCAGAAGACGGCTGTATCGGGCAATCTTGCACACTACTGCGCTAAGCGCACTTCGGATTTCCATAAGACGAAGGTGCTGTTCAAGTCCCGTGACGGAGTGACAAGGGAAATCTGTGTAGTATTCTGTGTGGCATCGGGCCTCGCGGGTGAGGGCGTTAGTACACCGTCTGTTTCATTGCTGGCAAGAGAGATAGAGTATCTTAAAAAATGTATGATTTGATAAGAGACGCATGCGTTCCAGGGTGTGATAAGTGGTGGAAGGGGTATATGTACAGTCTTTGTAAAAATTTTGTGGGCCACGGCGACCGTGGCCGGAGCAGGCGCGTGGCCGAGCAGGGGCGCTGCGCTTGCCACTGTCGGCTGGTTGCGCGGCTAAAGAGAGCGAGGGGAACTTACGCTCTTCCTTTCGTAGTATGTCTGGCGCGATAAGTGCAGCGGGGCCGGTTTCTCAGAGTAGGCGCACTTCGCTTCAGCGCAGGAACTTTGTGCAGCCTTTGTCTCGCCGGACACACAACAAAACCAAAAGCAAAAGTTCCCCTCGCTGTCTTTAGCCGCGCAACCAGCCGACAGCGGCAAGCGCAGCGCCCCTGATCGACCGTGCGCC
The DNA here is from genome assembly GCF_048455015.1 of Haemaphysalis longicornis. Taxonomy (NCBI): domain Eukaryota; kingdom Metazoa; phylum Arthropoda; class Arachnida; order Ixodida; family Ixodidae; genus Haemaphysalis; species Haemaphysalis longicornis. Next base: position 475,781,912 of record NW_027526203.1, on the reverse strand, counting down.
TGCTCCGGCCACGGTCGCCGTGGCCCACAAAATTTTGACAAAGACTGTACGCTTTATCGTTCGTTAAAATTTTACAGTTGGAAGTTGTGCATCAACCGTTTCGTTTGTTCCTTTATTCTGTGGCCGTGGTGTAAACTTAAGGGCTCTACGTTTCCTCATGGCTTGTGACTTTAACCGTTGGCACATGGTTGCGTAATATGCCGTGAAGGTGGAACTGCTAACTACAGTACTCTCTATGCGGTTGATCTTGAACCCGTCTCAGATTGGTGCAATAAATAACAGGTGAGCCTCGACAACTAAACGGACAGCAATGCGCTCTTCCCGTCAAGCTGCTCACTTCCTGCCGCTGATAGGACACTGATATCACTTGTTACCTCTTCCATATATCTTGACGACGCATTCGAACTCCTAATCTTTCCTAAAAAGAATATTTAAGGACCATAATCTCCAGCGCTAATCGACCGCTAGGTTATTTGAAACAAAATTTTAACACTCCAGTGTCCCCACGAAGCTTCTTAATACTTGCTTGATTCCATCGAAACAGAAGTATGCTGCGCCGCTTTGGGACCCACACAGGAAAAACAACCAACAGAAGCAATAGAAGCAGCGTTATCAAGCTTTATTCTTGGTGATTATGACCATTTGTCTTAAGTAACCACAACGAAAAAATACTTTATCACTACAACCTCCCACCTTGCGCCGAAACAGCACATATATGCCTGTTCATCAAAATTTATCACCGCAAAAAACAGAAATGAAGCTCCAGAACTTGCGGCCTTCATTGTTGCGGGCGCCGAAAGAGAATATTAGTTTTTCAAAACCCCAAACCTGGAGCAGCACACGCTTACGTTATGGTGCGTTGAACTGTGTGCTCGTAGTTATTGTGTACTGCTCTATGTAGCCTTTAAAGTCACATATTTAATCTGACCATGAAGGGGGGGGGGGATAACAAAAAGGATTCGTCGTTACCGTGGTGCCCAGATTGCTGCAGTTAGGCTCATTTCGTCTGGTACGCTGCGCAGACGTTGAGAATAGGCACTTGCGAGTGTTTTTGCTGTGGCTGTTTTCAAGGTTCGCCCGTGCTTCTAGCGGGGACACTCTGGTGTCAAACAACAACACTGCACCATCGAGATGCCTGATACTACCAGCTGTGGGGCCTACTAAAACAGCACGATGCACGCGAACCATCCTCCCGAACTCTGAAATCACCGCGCACGGGCTATGCAGCGGTGCGAATTGGCGCGCCACCCTTCCCAGCTTCTTTGCACATGTCCTAGTAAAACCCGGATGATCATATCGACGGCTCTCTCTTAGCTCAAATTTTTATGTGAGTGATTTTTATACAGTTTCTGAGGGTGCGTTTTGCTCTTTTTGCACCACAAGCGTAGACGGCTCTGAAAAGGAAGCAGTTCTCAGCAGCCTGCATACAAAGCAATATAAACGGAACGTTTCTCAACATTATCACCCGCCTTCTATTTTGCAGTTTTCGTTTGACGTAACGCCCTCGCGAAACTCTTTTTGGCGCCCTGATAAAATGAGTGGCTTAAAACGTGCCGAACTTCAAAATGCCACGCCGAAAGAGAAAGAGAAAGAGATAAGGGAAGAACAGGCGAAGGCGCGGGTGAAAGAATAACGGGAGTTGGTATGAAGAGGAACGCGTTGACCCGAGCTTTGTAAGATCAAGCCCACGGTTTCCCCTGGCGATTCGATTTGCGCGCCAACGCACAGTCTCCGTTGGCGTTGCGTAGCCCCGTCGCCCCTTGGGGAGAAATGAGGCGGCGTAGAAACGCGGCCCGGCCTAGTGCGAGGGTTCGACAGCGGAGCCCTCTTTGGGGCTTTTATGTCTCCCTTCGCGGCGCTGGGAAGCCCTCTGAACCCCGTCGCTTTTTCAGGACCACATTTGTTTCCCGCTCCCCCAACTGCTCGGGGTGAACGCACCGCGGGCTCTTCTTGCCCTTTCCAAACTCTGAGTCGCGCGAACGCTTTCTGCTTTGCTGCTGACGCCCGACTTGGAGGCTCGGCTGTAGCCACCTTATTTGTCAAATTAAACCGCACGCACGCTGCAGATGGACCTGCTACGCTCGCCGTCCGGAGGGGAAAAGAAGGCAAAAGGGGCTCTGAGACATCCGTTGCGCCCAATGCGAATCTCAGGGAAAGCGGCCACCCCTTCCAACGTTACACTATAGTGACATGTGCGGATACTTTCGGGTGAACACAGGGACCTCGGTGGATTTTGAAGTCCCGCTGGATAGGCCAGCGTAAACAATGGCATTGCCAGCTCGTGCCAGGATCGAACTCGAGTAGGCCATTATCGCCACCACGTGACTGCAGCAGCCGGCCCGCTTCTTTCGCGCCCGTAGCTTGCAAGCGACCACGACGGAACATCAGCCACAACTTCTAATTTAACATATCGCCAACGTCTTATCATCAAGGTGTGTAAAGAACTTGAAAAAATAAAATCAGAGAGAGAGAGAGAGAGAGAGAGAGAGAGAGAGAGAGAGAGAGAGAGAGAGAGAGAGAGAGAGAGAGAGAGAGACGAACATTTATTCTACTGGTGAGCAAGAGGATGTTCTTAGGGCCTTCACCCAGTGAGAGGCATCCTTATTCCAATATGCCGTGGTGCTGGCTGCCCGTCCGGGCGCATTCCACCAGTCGGCGCTGGCAGCTCAGAGCTGGTCATAGGTAGGGTTGGGTTTTGGGTTAGAGCAGGGTTCCGTTGGCACTCTCATACCATGTGGTATGTGCCAGCAACAGGGCAGAAGTTACAGGTGCCAGGGTATTGGGTGGGGTACTTAGCGTTTAGTAGGATGTTATGGGGATACGAATTGGTTTGTAGGCGTCGGAAAGTTGGTTCTTTATGGCGTTTTAGTTGTGAATGAGGTGGTGGGAAGCGATGGCGGCCGTTTTTGTTGTGGGCTAAGAGTTCGGTGTATGTGTGGAGTGGTGCTGGCTTTGAGGTAGTTCGGTCGTTGTTTTCTTCCTCTGAGGTAATGGCCCGGTGCGTATGAGCACGGGCAGCGGCGTGTGCCACCTAGTTCCCTTCTAGGGACTGGTGGCCGGGTGACCAGATGACATTAAGTTCTGGTAGTATTTTTACTTGACGAAGAACGTACAGTGCGGGTTGAGAGATGCGGCCAATTAGAAAGTATCTGCAGGCGGTCCGTGAATCGGTGATAACAGTAAGGAATTCCTCGCCTGTTGTGGCAGCAAGAGCGATGGCAACCTCCTCGGCAGTGTCGGTGGGAGTGGTGAGAATGGTCGCTGCTGCCAGATCTGTGCCTTGCGTGTTAAAGACACAGGCTGCATGTGCTTTCTGATGAGGGTAGAGTGATACATCTGTGTATCGAGTGCGTGGTAAATAGTGATTGTTTTTATGGATTAACTGAGCTCGCGCCGTGCGCCGTTGTTTGTTGAATTCGATAATAACGTGCGCTGCATATTTGGACGGGGAACACGGACAGTGAAAAAGACGAAACCATGCGATGGTGCGCAAACTAGCGACTGGTTTATTGAAAGCTTTATCGTTATTTATAAGCATGCGATGGTGAGTGTATATTAAGAGGGTAAACATGATATCTTCGTGCGCGTGCGCTCATGTGCAATTGGACTTTTCTTTCATCATTTTTATCTCTTTTTCTTAGAGCCTTATTGTGGGCACGCTGATACATTTCTCAGGTTCCACAGACAGCATATTGAAGGCCTCAATCACTTCCCGAACCCTTCGGTCCTTCCAGCGTGACAGCACACTTGCTTGCTTTAGCTTGGGTTTACACCGGCATTTTGAGCAGTGGGCTGCAAGGTGGCCTGGCGATTGTAATTGATTACAAGCATTGTTGTGCTCCCGCAATCTTTCATTTAAACATCAACCCGTTTGTCCAATGTAGGATGCGCCGCAGGTGGTGGTGGTGGTGAAAAACGTTCTTTACTGAGCTCAAGGGGTAGGGAAAGGGGTGTGGTCAGCCTCCTTCGTCCAGGAGGCCGCGGGCCTGCGCTTCATCCGTGGCTCGTTGCACCAGCGCGAGCTCACGCTCCGGCGCCGAGCTGGTCAGCGCAGACTCCCACTGCTCAGGGGATGGGGATGGGATGGGGTGAGGGTGGTGGGGACAGGAGTATACTAGGTGGTAAGTTGAGAGTGGGATGTCACACTGTGGGCAATTGTAGGGGAACAGAGATGGGGAGATGTGGGACAGGATGGTGTGGTTGTAGTATGTCTCGGTTTGCAGTCGCCGGTAGATATACGCTTGATGGTTGGAAAGAGTGTGATGAGGAGGTGGGTATATCCTTCTTGTGTTTGTGTAATGAGAGAGAATGGAGCTGTATGGGAGGTCGAGTGGGGTCAGTGCCTGTGGGACAGGTGGGGCTTGTCCGGTTCTTTCTGGCCTTGCTGTTGGGAGTGCCCGGTTGAGGAGGTCGCGAGCTACGGCGTGGGCCGCCTCATTCCCCGCAGGGAAATGGAATTTTGTAGACAACTCCGCAGGGAAATGGAATTTTGTAGACAACTCCAACTGCGCACCATCGCATGGTTTTGTCTTTTTCACTTTCCGTGTCCCCCGTCCAAATATGCAGCGCACGTTATTATCGAATTCAAGACTGTACCAACTAGCCCCTAAACATGCCTTTATGTTTGTTGAAGACCGGGTGCATATTCGGGGTAGGGGTGCTACGCCGATGTGTTGTCGAATGTCTAACGGGATTCGAACCATCTCATCTGATCGTGGTGGGACGTTGTAATGTTGCTCTTTCCGTGGGCGTGAGCTGCAGAGTCGGCGTATCTGAGATGCGTGGTGGGCCTCTTGTATTTTTCCCGGGTGTTGTGAAACCCTAGTTGCAAAAGTTTCTCGTTTGCCGTGCTGATTGGGAGCCCCATAGAAGTCCTGTAGGCCTGGCGTATGGGGGCGTCCAGTTTCCGTATTTCTTGAGGTCTGAAGGCCAAGTACGGTGTGCCATACGCTATCCTGCTGATAAGAATGGCTTGGAACATGCGTAGAGTGTCGTGTTCATGAAGTCCGGAGCGACGATTGGAGACGCGGCGGATGATGTGCATGAGTTGGTTTAGTGTGCGCTGTAAGCGTGGTAGGGCTTGTAAGCCAGATCCGTCTTTACTTTTTACGAGGAACAATATCCGAAGGCGGGGGATATTCGGGAAAGGGTGATTACTTATGTATAGTTCTTGTTATGGTATTCCGTGCGCGGTCTTGCGGGTTGTTATCCTGCTCAGCGTAAGTAAACGGGACTTTTCAGGGGTTCACTCCAGTCCTCTGGATTGGAGGTATCGTTGGGCGGTGTCGATTGCCATTTGAAGTGCGTCTTCCTGATCTATGATTTAGCCAGTGGGTGTCCATAGCGTGAGGCCATCCATGTAGACAGCGTTTGGGAGACGCGGAATTTCTAGGAGCAGTGGTGGGAGGTCCTTCATGGCAAGGTTAAAGAGCAAGGGTGAATTAACCGAGTCTTGAGGCGTTCCTTTGGGAATTGCTGAAAAAGTTTCAGATCGGAGATGGCTGATGCGCACAGTGGCGGTTCGGTTGGTAAGAAATCTCGCGAGGTAGTTGTAAAGTTTTAAAGTCTATGTCCACAGTTGGTAGTAGCCAGCCCTTGTAGGGTGGCTTGGTGTGTGACATTGTTGAATGCCCCTTTCATATCGAGTGCAATGATTGAATATTTGTGTTTGTTTAAGAGTTTCATTAGTATGTCTTCTTTAATATATAGCAGGGACGAAATACGTGCATGGTTGTTGCAAAGTAGTTATTGTTCTCCATGTAATTGGCGAGACTATTGTGAAGCATACACTCGAGACGTTTGCCCACGCACGATCTGAGCGAAATGGGACGTAGGTTTTTGAGTGTGAGGGGTTTGCCAGGCTTGGGGATTAAAATGATATCTGCATGTTTCCACTGTGGCGAGAGAGTTCCTTTTATCCAGGGTTCATTCATGTATGTGACCAGATTGTCGAGGGCGATGGCGTTCAGATTGCGCAGAAGTCTGTTGGGGATCTTATACTGTTCAGAAGTGGTGTTCCTTGTTAGGCCGTGTATCGCGGTTTCAATTTGATGAGTGGTGAAAGGCGTATCCAGTTATGGGTTCGGTTGACCAGTGTACTGCAGTGACGGCTGTACCTGTGTCGTGGGCTGAGCTTCGAATGATTTCTGGAGCTTTTGCAGCAGGTCTTCATCTGTTCCGGGGTGGTTATGGATTAATCTTTTAAGGTTGTGCGCAATCGTGGCTTTTCATTCTTTGGAGCCCATAAGCGAACGGAGGAGGTGCCAAGTTCTTTAGGTGCCGATGGTTCCCTGGAGCGTATTGCAAAATTGGTTCCAATTTTGCTGGCTTAGTTTTCGAGCATATTCTTCTGCTTCTTGTGAGAGCAAAAGTATACGAGTGCGCAGTCTCCAATTAGTCTTGCGCCTTTTCCACCTCTTGAGAAAGCTGTTTCTGGCGTCCCATAAGTGTTTGGGGTGATTGTCTATGGCTGAATTGTCTTCAGTAACAGGAAGTTCTTTTGTGTGTTTGGCCAACGTTGTGATAAGCTTAGCAGCCCAATCCTCAATATTTTGGATTGACCCAGTTGGCGATTCATCTCTGAAGGCCTTCCAATTAGTAAGCCGGGCTGTTCAAATTCTTTGCCTGGTGTTTTTGTGATGAGGGATACGGAGTTCCATTATGTGATGGCCGCTTCCTAGTGTTTCGTCTCGGCAGGTTCATTCATCATTTTTTGACGTTACATTGCCTGACGAGTAAAGCGCGAAAAAAAATTACACAATGGTCGAAGAAGGACAACAGAGGCAAGACCTTCCTTCTTCGTTCCTTGTGTAATTTTTGGCGCTGTAGTCGTCAGCAATGCAATACCAACTTTCCCAGAAATCCGCATTAATCAGTTATGTGACGTTATAAGTTAGGGTTAGGTCAGGTGAAGTATTGCGGGAGACGCTGTTTCCAGTACGCGTGAGTGTATCTGGGTTGCTGCATAGATGAAGACGATGCTGTTGAATCGCGTCATGAAGTTGAATGGCTTTTCGATCATTGTAAAGGTAGCCCCACATCATGCGATGGGCATTACAATCCCCTAGTATTATCAAATTATGGCATTGAGTGCGTAGTTATATTTCTCTGAAGAGCCTATCAATTTCTGACAGGAGGGCAGCGGGTGGGCTGAAGATATTTTGGACATATAGACTTCGTTGCGCCTTTTTTGGGGGATGACCTCCACGAAGGTGTAGTCGATGCTGGTAGGGAGGGTATATTTTTGGTCCGTTTGATCGGTGCGGATGAGGATGGCGGCGGGGGCAAGAGTTCATTTCCACTTTTAAAAGAGGTCAGTCTAGCGAAGCCGGTGGCCTGGTTGGATTTGCTACGTTGGAGTTTATCTGTATTGAAGATCTGTGTCCTGATCTCTGCCTTACATGCCAAGGACACACACGATTGTTGGGCAGAGAAAATGCAGTTTTATTACAGCACGGCTACACCATTCAGAGCGCAGGCTCTAGTGCGCCGCACAGGTGGCCGCTGAGGAGCGCGCGGCGTTGCGCAATGGAAGGAGGGAGATACGTGATTCGGGAAAGGGGCGGCGGCGGCGGAGAAGATAAAATGGATGGACATGCTTCACTATGCAGCACACAATGTGGAAAACAAAGCACCGATCTTCTTAAAGTCGGCTTCACCTCTCAACATAAATGCATAGCTGGGAAGACCTTTTTTCCAAGGGAAATATAGGCTTCTTACATCAAATATCGATGCCATAAGACCTTTTTTTATTTTTTATGAAATTTTTCGCACACTGTACACACGCCACTGAGCAAAGCCTCCGCACCACCGTGAGAACCTGTGGGATTAGGCATATACGTTTTCGCCGTAAAAAAAGTGCTGTAACGCGGCACTCATCGTTCGCTGTCGCAACTACATGGACGTGGTGTGCCGACAGTGCATCTGGGGCGTGATGCTACCAATTATTTTGCCACTTTCCCCGTCTTACAGCACAAGCATTGCATTTGATGGCACGGGCGATAACAGGCTGCAATCTCCGACTCACATTACTGACAACACAAAACGGATTGTTCGGAAATTTCCGCCAAAATAGTGCGTCACTGGCGGCCCCTCTTTCTGCCGTTGATGCCGTGCTCGTTCCCTCTCTGCCTCAAAGGCGTGCACTGGTGAAGACACAGCAGTCCTTTTCAGTTAATTGCAAGCTAAGGTGAGAAACAGCCAGGCAGCCGAGCATTTGTTGGTATAGCTCCGCCGACCAATCTCTGAGGACGTGTCATGTCGCGCGGCTTTCTAATCGTGGCCCAGCTTGACACGCGAGCCGTCTGCTTTGTTGCCGAGTCTAGTTCTGTCCCATCCACTAGTTTGCTCTCTAATAGTGTATTTACTGCTCGCTTGAAATTCGCAATGATTACGGGTAGTTGTATAATTAGCACATAATGCTCCGAACGGGTGCCTCCGACTCGATAAGCTTGCGTTGTTATGCGCGGCGTAAAGCACGAAGGAATAAACGAAACGGGGCAAAGTTGCATGTGGAACTCGGTCGCGGTAGGGGTCGCGACCCCAACTTGAGCGCAGGACACCTGCGAGCCCTCGTCGTGTACTGCCGCTATTTGAACGGTGTTCTCGTTTGAAATTGACCGGCAAAGGGGATGCACCGGACGGATGGGACGCCGCCTGGTTGGAATGTCACGTGACGCCGGGAGGAAACGAAGCCGCGCCGCCGGTGGGGTTGAATGAAGGATAACGCTCTCTATTAAATTATCACGATACATCTCAAAGTATTGCCAGCGCTCGGAACTAATAACAAAGCGAATGCACAATAAACAGACAAAGCGCCATATTACCTCTTTTTCCGTGTTTCCTTATGGCCGACGACGTGACCTCCTCCGCTGATTTTATTTTCACAAAATTGGAACCAGTTCACGGTGAGAGTGCGGTTTGGACCGCGTTAGCGTCACATAGACTTTGTAACAGCGCAACTACTGCAGGCGCTGTGTTGGCAACATTGTGTGAGTTCTGGGGAGTCTCGCCAAACAGAAAACACAGGGGAAAGCGCTGGCATGCCGCGCTTCCGCGGTGGGGGCGTGTAGCACTGCGCGAGCGAGTTCCTGCGCGATGCGACGGGCGCTCAACGGAGGAGGGAAGAACGCCGGGGAGAAGCGCTGGTCAGTGCACACCCCTGCGGGTCACTTGTTAGGTAGCCCCGACGTTACGCCTAGCGATGTGCGAAGCGACGTCAAACTCCTTTCAGCAGATACCTGTTGACGTGGTTAGGTTTCCCGTCACCCGCGTTCCCCATTCCCTCTGCGGAGCAAGCACGGATAAATGTCGCACGCGCGGCTCTTCCCCGGTTGATGATCATTTTGGGACTCGTACGAAGCGAAAAGTCCGGATTGCCAGCTGTGCACCGCTAACGCGGTAAAATCTGCACTCGAGTGCCTGATGTCTTCGAGGCATTAAATTACACGTTGAATAACTAGATTCGCAGTCTGTTCGTGAGCATGTCGTATAAACCGAGCTCGGTTGCCGGATTATTTCGGGTGTCGCCGAGTAATATACGGCTGTGGTAGAGAGATGGGAGCGGAGCTCCTTACCATGCATCCAACTAAAGTGTCTCTACGGTTCATTACGTGGTGGCGATTGCGGCTTATGTCGCCTTACCTTCGCCTCATCGGCCTCAGAATTTCGCACCGAGCTTAAAGGAGCCATGAAGAGAAAATACAACTTCGTTTAATTTGAAAGAACTAGGATTCAGTATCTCACACAGCTCCATTACAGCCACAAAATATGTTTTTTAACAAAAAAAAAAAGCAAGAAGTATTTAAAAACTTTCATATTTTGCGCCACAGTGACGTGTTATGAGCAAGAATGACGTCATACGAGCCAACAATTAAACATAATTTTCAGTGCGTTAACTGCACGTTAGCATTCAAGTGAAGCGGTCAAATGGAACTAGAAGCCCCATTACAGACGTCCAGTCATGTGTCGTCGCGACAGGTCAGTTAGGCGGCCGCCAATCGCACAAACAAGGTTCCGTGACGTCATAAAAAGTTGCGGGAAATTGGCTAGGGGGTCGCGACTGATTCACACGTTTTCTTTAATATCTCCGTTATTTGTTCCAAGATTGCGATGATATTGGTATCATTGTTATCGGTACTAAGCCGTCTTTTTAATAAACCCAACTTGTATTTTGTCTTCATGGCTCCTTTAACCTGATGGACGCAATCTAACGCTGTGTTTTCTTTTCTTTTTGTCGGGCTTTATTTCCCGCGCTACAGTTAAGCGTTCTTTTTCTTCGCAACCAAAATTTTCTTAAGCCCTGCTTGTATTCGGAGGCAGTTTCCCTGTCTGCACTTTGGAACTCTTTCGCGAACGCCCGGACGTGTTCGGTGTGACGGCGAACCTTCGAGGTCGCACCCGTGGGGCCACGCCGATGCTATAGTGTACTGGAATTTGGCAACTGCGTGTGACTGCACGGCGCTGCGTTCGCGGCGTCCACAGAGCAGCCAGCGGCGGGCAGCGCACTCCCGTCCCACCGGACGTCGCCGCCGTCCGGCAACTGCTGGAGACGGGTGTTTATACAAACGTCAATGAACGGGCCTGCCCTGTAGGGCACTGCGCGTACGTGCATGAAGGGGCCAGCACTCATCGCGCGCGGCGTCTGATCCCAGTTGACGCTTCCCGGTGATGACAATTCGCCAGCTTTTGCTGCCTGCGCCTCTGGCTGTTCGGAGGGGCTTTGGGGCTTCGACGATGTCAGAGGGAGCTTCCAGCGGTGCTCATATACGTAGAGGCTGTTCATTACAAGAGAAAAGCAGCAGTGATGCCATGCACGTCTAACACCATGAACCACTGCAAGTTCTATCGTTCGCGTAGTGTTCACAGCAGCCGCAGCAAGGAAGGTCACACGCCCTCAACTGGAGGCTCAACGCGCCGAAGCCGGACACTTGCTGTGAGGCTGGGGACATCTCCGGGGAAACACTTCACGCGCGCTGTGCTCTTGTACTCACTTGCATTTTGCCGCCTTCGGAAATACATCTTACCGAGGTTTCTGGTTCGATGGGAAAGTGTCGATGCCTCTATGACACTGTGCATGGGGAAGAAGAGTTTCCTGCCGAAAGGTCGAAATACTAGGGCTGGGCGTCGACTAAAAACATTAAGCCGATTAATCGGCAGACTTTAATCGCTTAATGGGTTAATCGGTTGCGTTAGTTTAGGAGCAAAATGACAAAATAGTATTTTACAAACAAACAATAATAATATTCTAATAGATAATATCAACATGCTCTTAGGCCTGTTCCCGATGAGGTAAGCAGATAATCATCATGGGCGGGGTGCTTATCACCGCGCGGGCACTCGCACTGTGTCTGGAATCAGTAACACTCCGTAATCGCAGGGGGCGCCAATTAAGCGTGGTTTACGTACGCCATAGTCGGTATTCAGGGTGTTGCAGCTAACTTTGCCAGTGTTTAAAAACGTGCCGATGCACTCTAAGACGCCGCGGCCAAATGCATGTTGTTCACTTTTGCATGTAGTGTGTCACGCTATTTTGTTATTGTCTTTAATTCGATAATTGGTTAATTTTAATAAGCCAACTTCTGAAGCAACGAAGCTAGGCAGAAAATTCCAATGAGAAAGTTGCAGAGTGGTTTGCAAAACGTCCGAATAGACAGCTTCTGCCTTTTTATCTATTAAGTGCTAGTGCCTTTCAGCCACACCAACCCAGACCCAAACCGCTCGATTGCGGAGGACAGCTGACAGAGCGCATTGAGCCATGAGACTACCAAGTTAAATCTCCCACCACTACGCGAAGGGAGAAAGAAAGACTTTATATGCGGCCACACTAAGATCCATTATTATTCTTCCGTCAGAAGAACTATGATCAGCTGTTCAACGGGGGCCGCCGACGCGACAATGTCGCTCGGAATGCCTTTCAAGCTAAAGAAAAAAAAAAGTGCTCCCGCCGGTGTTCCCACGCCGGGGCAAGTTGCCTTCAAGTGGCAGGGACCCGCAGCTAGTGGCCAAGGTGGAATTTGAGGCGGCAACGGCCGCGGCTGCATTCTCGGCGGAGGCGGTGGCGGCAGCTTTCGGGCCTTTTTACACCCATTCGCGCTGCTGCTGATACTTCGCAATATTATCTTATAACGGCGCTGCGGCCGCTGTCAGCCGACTGCGCAACTTGTAAAAGAGGCATCGGAGGTGGCGAGGGTAATAACCGTGGTGATAACCGCTGTGAAAGAGGGGTCGGCAGCGGCGAGGAGGAGCCCAGAGCAGCGAGGAGTAAATCGGCTTCACCGGGATGAAAACTGAGGCTGACACATATACTCCTTCGCAGTAAAAACACCACGAAACCGGGGCGCTTGTGCGTCGTGATTGCAGTGCTCCCAAGCTACAGTGAACTATACCCAAGCGTTCCGCGCACAAATAGCCATAGGCGCTCTGCTGCTTAAAAAGGCGACAGGGCAGCGACGTAGGCGTTGACTGTGGCATTTACGCCAGCGACGTGTTCCACTCGCCAGAGAGTTTCTTAGTAAGTATACTAGAGAGTAAACTGCTCCTGGGAATCCATGTTGTCGTGGGGGTTATGGGAAGACCCCAGCTTCTGGCTTGGGCTTGGCATGGCAGTTGGATTCTTCAGCGGTTTTTTTTTATTTGCTTTCTTCACTATGCATCAACACGTCTACGAGCTACGAGATAGCCGAAATCCTCCTTGTTCTGTGGTAGCCGTGAGCCGTGCTAACTGCGTGTTCGCTGTTCGGCAGTGCGTGATCATATACGTAACGTTGGTTATGCCGGCATCGAAGTAACGTATGCCTGAGCGGGTAATATGCCACTGCGAGAGTTGTACCTGACGAAAAAAAAAAACAGAAACCAAACATACTGAGACGAAGACAGGATACGATAGATACAGGCGCCTGCGGCCGTCCCTATCTTGTCTGCGGCCACCACTGTTTCACGCCACGTTTTCCTTTTTCTTCAAGTGTGAACCAGCTCGCTCAGCAACAAGTTCTGTTAAACTGTAGCTGACGGTCGGTGCACCGGTTCGCCACCAAGGCGACCTTTTCACAGGCACGCTCAAAAACATATCCAAGCTCTTCAAACAACTTATTATTTGAAATAATGGTAAAATTAATAAAACAAAAGTCTCTAATAAGTTTCCCATAAAATATTAACATTGTTGTTAACTAGCAGCTTGGTATTCAGAATAGTAGGCAGAACCGTTCCGGAGAAAATACGCTTCAATTCCTTTTTAATGGCTTTAAAACAGCCTGTTTTATTTTCCACTTATATAATACCATATCATTATTTACGTTTTTATGGCACTGTTCGAATATACAGCCACTAAAACGTTCCAATCCGACCCACCACGGTGGCTCAGTGGCTAAGGCGTTGCGCTGCTGCGCCCGAGGGCGCGGGTTTGATTGGCGGCCGCGGCGGCCGCTTCTCTGATGGAGGCGAAAAGCAAAAACGCCCGTGTGTTCGAGATTTCGGCGCGCGTTAAAGATCCAGGTGGTCAAAATTGATCCGGATCCCTCCACTACGGCGCGCCTCATCGCCTGCGTTGCGTCGGCGCGTTAAACCCTACAATCAATCAATCAATCAATCAATCAATCAATCAATCAATCAATCAATCAATCAATCAATCAATCAATCAATCAATTAATCAATCAATTAATCAATCAATCAATCAATCAATCAATCAATCAATCAATCAATCAATCAATCAATCAATCAATCTTTCTTGTGAGCCGAGTGAAATAAAAAGGCGTCAGTGCGTGGTGCCAAGGCGCTTGGATAGCGAGACCGAACACGATCGTATGCCACTGTGCCATTTTGCGTAATTCTCAGTTGATTAGTTTGATGGAACTTGGAAGTACAACACGTTGTTTATCGCAGCAGACCGACGTGCATGGGCGGTGGGTTTCACGGTGGCTGCGTGATGCTGCTGGATAGGCTTAGGAGCGGCGGGGCGGCTGTGTGCTGATTGGGTTAAAGGGACCCTGCAACACTTTCGATAAACGCTTTGTCTCCCTTTCCTTCGCGTCTGGAAGCACTGCGAAAGCTACAGTTCTCGCCAGCACGGATCAGCACTGCGTGATTTGCTTGTCGCACCAGATACGCCTTCCGTTGCTGCTTTGTTTTTTATGGCTTTATTTTCAAAGATGCTATCGAGAAGCGTTCAGTGCTGCAACTGAAGGAAAACCGGCCAACAGCCGCTACATGGCCTCAGTGGCGTAATTCAGGCCGTCAAAAAGCGTCAAGAACGGGGAGGAGAGAAAAAAATTGGCCGCGTATCTGCTCCTTTCGTTGCAAATGTCGTCAAAAGACGATAGTCTTTGTACACATTTGCCAAGGAAATGCCCTCCTTTGCTTTTCCGCTCACCTCTCATGCTGCTTCTGTTCCGTCGCGCTCATCCCAAGGTAAACACGCTAAAGGTTTTCTCAAGGCGATTTGAATTTACCGCGTTCCACTGCTACAGGCGGGGTTCCTCGATGCCAGCGCTGCAGTACTGCGGAGACGCGCGTGAATCGAGCCGGCCGACTTCAAGGTTTACCCGCGTTGCCGTGCTCCACGTGCGTTCCAAGCAGAACGTGAAACCTAGCTAGTGGAAACTTTCTTTGCTGTTGCCGCGTGATTTCTCATATGCCGCCAGGGGGTGGTGCGGGCAACAGAACAGCCGGCGGCGGTTTTCTGCAGTAGATGTAGAATATCATTTGCGACCGAAAAACCAAGCATCCAGGATTTTTTTAATAAAGGAACACTGCAAATATCACTCATGCATTGATTTTCTGTCTTATATTTGCGTAATGTCATGTTCTAGTTCAACAAAGTTGACAAGTATGAACATATAAACCGGGGTTAGACGTTTACACTTTGGCTGTGAGTATATAAGACTATTGGACCGTACGTAATTTACTTTGGCCAGGGTGGCTGAATCGAGTTACAGACAGACAGACGGACAGACAGACAGGGAGACATACCGACAGACCAAAATTTCTGGGTTTAAGTAGCCCAAGAAAGACTGCCGTCTTTAAAATCATTTGAGCGAGTTTCCACCTTATCTGATGGGCATAGAGCAGTAATTTCCGGCTGAGGTAAATCTAAGTTCTGGGTGTGTTGGGTGACTACGTTCTGCAAGCATTTAAGATTTCAAAGAAAGTTTAAAAAAGTGTTGCAGGGTCCCTTTAAAGTGGCTACTGATAGTTGTCCATGATACCTGCCGAGATATAACTGCCTCGGGTTATGTAGTCGCTTTCGCCGGCCGACGTCACATGTATTGACAGCTGACGGGAATTCCGAACTGTGTATACAACTTCACGGTGCCTCTTATGTTTTGTCCTGCATTCTGTTAACTCGTGCCTGCGGATGTCCGACACGATTGAGACAGCGTGGATACAGTTTGGCGGTAAGATGAACAACTCGGGCGCTGTTTCCAGGTTTCCCTGACGTCCGGTGCCTCTGCCACGTGACCCCCGGCCGGCCGCGGGTGGCCGCCGTGGAGCGGAACGTCTGGACCTGCAGTGCGGCGCACCGCCGCAGTTTCTGCGGTTGCCTTCGGGCCGCGGCGGGAAGGCATTAGCGGCCTCTGGAGGACGCCGGCCCGCCATTTCTCAGCAGCAGCGAAACAAATGAAGGCCAAGACGCTAATCGGCGCCGCGGCGCCTTGCGCGGCCATTAGTGACGGCCCGGGGTCCGAGGAGGCCGTTTCCTCGCGCCCCTTTCCGCCGCGCAGCCCGGGCTCGCTGTCACTGGCGCGGCACATTATTAATGGCGCCGGCAGGGGAGTCCCCCAGCAGTCGTTACCGGGCACCCGAAAAACTGTCAAAAGTCAATTAGATTGCATCGAGAAAAAGTGAGCGCGAGCCGGTTCCCCGGGGGGGCATTAGGGGCCCGCCAATTAGAAATGCGCCCCGAGTGAACCCCGGGGGACGGCGGCGCCCCTCGCGCGCTTTTCGCTCCCCGGCTGGGCCGCCGCTGACGGCTGGGCCGAGAAGAAAAGAAATCTGCGCCTATCGCGGCGCGCCTGCAAAGGGCCCGTGGATACATAACGGCCCTCAGTTTTCCGCGGACGGCTAAACCTTAAACAGCGAATGTTCTTGGCTTCTGCGCTTCTTACGCGCCACGAGCGGCCAAACACGAGGGGGAGTCTTCCAAAAAGCTGCTTTTGTTGGTCGCCCAACGTACCAGTTCTCTCGAACGAGTTTGCTTGGACTTTTCTGGCAACATGTCGGTGTACAGACCCAGCGCTGTATGTACGTCAAGTGTGCAGAGTAGAGGTGCATGTTACTGTCTCCGAAACGCGCATATCGCATTTGAAAGACACGGAAGGTTGCTCAGTCTGCCAGACTTCAGCCCATTTTTTTTTTACCTGTCAGCGACACCGCCAAGAAAATGCTCAAGATCGTACCGGTACCTATTGCTCGTCTGTGAAATGACCCCTCGTGCCTCATTTATAGTCCTATTGTGTGTGAAACTATAAAAATGTTAGGAGAAATTCATGTTTTTTTTCAACACATTTTTACATGTGTAGCATTTCTGACCGCACGTAGCGCTGCAGTCCCGTCCCGGTAATGAGATGATCTTGGCGATGCTGAGCCTTTATGTTAGCGCCTTTTTTGTGTTGTTCTTAGCAGCGATGCCGGAACGGACAACGCCCCATGCGAGCGGAGCGGCGGAGGGTAGCAGTAGCGGAGGGTAACAGATTGGCGACATCGAGTCCATCAATTGAAACTGCCAAACAGCACACCACTTTGTTGAAATTTAACCCCATAGGGCGTCCCCTCTCCACTAATGCACAATTGCAAACATCGACAAGAGTGTAGGGGAGTTCAACTGTTAAATTACGGCGACCGTCTGCGGTGTGCGATCATATATGGGTGAGTTTGGTACCAAATAAAAGGAGGTCGTTGTCAGGAAAAGACGCAGAAAAAAAGTGAATGCCTAGCGCAGCTTAGCTGTTAATAGTACAAATGGCCTCATGGCCATTCTTATTGTTCTTCTATGTCGTCTTACTTCTTGTGCTGTGCACGAAGGTGGAATTATGACAAAACGACCTTATTTTTTGCCGATTGACGCGGAGGAGGCTGTTCAGGGGGTAGGTCGCGTCTAGCGTTCCTGGGGAGTCTGGACGAGCCAAAAAAGACGCATTTTCCTCGAACTTCAAGGGATCAGCAATGAATGAATGCATGAATTCTTAATTTCTACTTATGTACATCTATATATACAGATATGTACGTATAAAGTGGTGGGGCCAAGGAAAAAAGCTGTACTAGACAGCTTGACTAGCCCTTGGCCCCGTCAGGTACAAAGCAAAGGCAAGGTGGTCAGTACTTCAGACAACAAGTAAACGAGACAAAAAATCAACAAGAGACAAAAACAGGCCATCTCCATCACAATAAAAGGTATTGATGAGTCTGGACTCAGCAAACTAATAATATATTGTAGATTGAAATACGTGATACCTACGTTAGATTTACGAACCGATTTAACAATGGGGGTAGAATAAAAGACAACACCTGTGCGCCATAATTTGTTCTGGGGCAGACTACAATTTATTTATCGTGTAAAATAAGGTAGATTTCGCTCGGTAAGGTTTGGTAATTGAAGAGAAGTGTTTTACTGGTGGAAGCGGGAAGTTTTAAAGCAAAGCTTTTTACCTCTACCCCCCGAGGGTTCTTTCGCGACCGTTGGTGTCACCAGAAAACTCCAGCGAACAAATAAAACAAGTTACTGGCACCGCCGGGAATCGAACCTGGAACTAATAGACTAACAAAGCGAGAGCCCGTTGTCTTACCGATTTAGCTACGAGCCCTTTTTTTTTTTTTTTTTTCTCTTTATTACCTGTCTTCGGTATACACAATAAGAACAAAAAAAGAATTACAAAGCGCGAAAAGACATCAGCACGTCACTTGCTAGTGCGCGCTTGTTAAAAAGGCCGAAGCCATGCCACACTTTCCAACACATTTAACCAGTCAGGTGGAGATGGTTGGGCTTTATACACTTCTAAGATCTCCCGCACACTCTGGCAGAACAACTCTCTGCTCGGTTTCACATCTACATCATTATGACGAACTGCCATTCGAGCTTTCCATATACTATGCAGGGCCAGCAACATCAAAAGATCATACGGGACGCCGCCGTAGTTTTCAACGGCCAAGAACCTGATTCCATGGCTATCCAACGGGAAATCCTTTTTTAGTGTTCTCTGCAAAACGTCCCACAGGAACACCCCGTCCCAACAGTCTATGAATGCGTGCTCTACTGTTTCTGGCTTTTTACAAACCAAGCAGTCAGGCCCCCAGGGAACAAACAAACCTTTTTCAATCATCCAAGTTTTAACGGGTAATACTCCCACGTGTAATTTAAAGAAAAAAGACTTTACATAAGGCGGTACAGTCATTTTTTTCACACGCTGACACACATCTTGTCCTGGCCCTGCACTGTATAGGGATCGGTACAAAGGAGTCGGCAAAGTGGTGTCAAGAAGGTCTCTATACAGCTTTTTTCTGTGCACGGTAGCCAGATATTCGAAAGAAAACCGCGAGAACAAAAATCTTGCCGAAAGTACCACCTCACGTAGATAGCCATGCATGCCACCGTCACGAACACAAGAAGTAACAACAAATTCGGGTAAAACTCTACCTAGGCGCACTTGACACACGGTGCGCAAAAAAGGGTTTTGCACATCACGTACAAAAAGAAAGCGGTTCACTACCTGGCGTAGAAAAAGGTGCGCCAGGGAAAGGCCCCCACAGCGCACTCGTCTAAACAGGTTGGTTCGGCTTGTGCGCTCCCAAGTGGAACACCAAATAAAGACAGCAAACACCCTGTGCAATCTTTGAACATTGGCACGCGAGCAATGCAGAACCTGCATCACGTACCAAAGTTTTGACACAAAGAATAGATTACACACAGTCGCTCGCGCGAACACGGACAACTGCTTACCCCCCCACTTATCCGCTTTATCACGGATTTCGGTGGCTTGCCTGCGCCAGAAAGGATCACTGTCACGATAATTTTCTAGGGGGACACCTAAGTATTTCACTGGCGTGTCTACCCAGCTGATACCTGCGAATGTACGTGGCTTCCACAACCAGCTGCCGTGCCAGAAACCAATACACTTATCCCAATTGACGGAACTACCAGTGTAGAGGCAGAACCTTTTAAGAACACTTATACTTTCGTGGATGCTACTCGTGTCTTGGAAAAACAAAGCAATGTCGTCTGCATAAGCGAGCACACGAACTTCGCAGGACTGTAATGAAAACCCGCTGATTTTCTCATTTTTAAGGATGTTTGCACAAAACGTTTCAATAAACATACAGAATAGCAGCGAGGACAGTGGGCACCCCTGGCGCACAGAACGGCTGACCTGAACTGGAGCGCCTACCGACTTGTTGACCACCAAACTTGTACTACAGTCCCTATACGCCATGCGTACACCATCCGTAATTATTTTTCCTACGTTTGTGTACTCAAGAATCATCAATAGCAGTTCGTGGGAGACCTTGTCGAACGCTTTTTCTAGGTCTATTTGTACCATTGCTACTCCTTGCTCAAGGCTGTCAGAGCATTCCAGGATGCTACGGGCCACGTGGGTATTGGTCGTAATAGAACGACCCTTAATGCCGCATGTTTGGTGTGGTCCGACTATTTCTTTCACTACTAATTGCAACCGAGCGGCTAAGACCTTCATTAATATCTTATAGTCGACATTTGAGAGACTAATTGGACGGTACGCTCTTACATTCCTCAGTTTAATGGCATCTTCAGTCTTTGGAATGAGAACTGTGTGAGATAGAGTAAAGGATGGTGGCAGTCTGTTGTTTTCGTACGCTTCGGCGTAAACTTCACATAACACTACGCTAAGTGTGTCTTTAAAGGCCTTGTAAAAACACGCACTTAAGCCATCTGGGCCTGGCGTTTTACCTGGGGTTAAATCATCAATGGCACTCAAAATTTCATTTATGGTGATTGGCATCTCAAGAATAATCTTCATGTCGTCTTCTATTCTGGGCGTTAAGTTCAAGAATTCATCTCTGAAATTATCGGCGTCGACCTTATGAACAGAAAAAAGGGCTTCATAAAAATCCTTAAAAGCACCCTCTATCTGCGTACGGTCAGTCGTTAGCACTCCGTGATTTTCGATTTCGACTATATGATTTCTACAAGCGTAGCGCTTTTCTGATGTAAGTGCTCTCTTGGTGGGCGCTTCACCCAATAGCAACTTTTCCGCCCTTGCTCTCACCAGGGCACCGTGGTATTTATTCTGGTCTATAACTTCAAGCTCCGATTTAACCCTTTTAATCTCTTCCGTTTGCGACCCCGGCGACTGGGATTCTTCATTAACAAGCGATGCGAGGTTTTTACGTAGAAGTTGTTCTCTTTGTCTCTCACGATACTTCCGTGCACTTGATTTTTCTATCGCACTCAACTTTACTTCTTGTTTGAAAATTTCCCACCTAGAGGACCAGCTAGTTTTCCTATCTGGTAAACACCGTATTTTTTCATTTATTTCAGTTGTAAATTCTTCCTCCTGTAATAGCTTACTATTCATTTTCCAAAGACTCCAATTAAACGTGCTTGCGCTTGGCTTGCGCCCACCAAGGGTAAAAGAAACCAGGCAGTGGTCGCTAAACGACACGGGTGACACACAATAATCACCGCACTCAGGTAATAGCTCGAGCGAAACATAAGCCCGATCCAAGCGGGCGTGGCTTGTGCCCTGGAAATGGGTGAAATGCACTTGTCTTACGCCAAGAATCGCATCCCCGACATCTTCTAAACAATAGTCTGATGCTGCCTCAATCAACGCCAAGATGCTCGAGTCACGGAATGGCGTATCACTGGACTTGTCGCGCGCAGAGCATACACAGTTAAAGTCTCCTAGAAAAACAACAATGCGTTCAGTGTCCAGTCGTGTACGGATATTTTCAAAAAAAATTTTCCTTTCGTTCGCTCGTGTCGGCGCATACACAACTACAACACGCCAATCGCGCGACAAAAACTTAAAATCGCAAACTATGAACCGCCCTGCAAGACAAGCCGTGACGGATTCAATTGCAACGCCCAAACTCTGTTTAATTAACAGCATACACCCCCCAGAAACGCCAACTGCGTGACTTACGCAAACATGGTGGTGCGCATTGAAAGTTTGCGCCATACGCTGCGTTTGCCCTTCTCCCTCAACTTTCGTTTCCTGAATCGCCACAATATCGAGTTCTTTATCGGCAACCAAGCGGTAAACTTGGTTTTGCCGACGCCTGTCAGCCAGACCACGAACGTTTAGCGTGGCGATACGAACAGGGGTGTTAAAATTTAGCATTTTGAGGCAGCGAAAAACTCAGGACGCGCGGGCGAATATGGCGCATTCAAAAACGGGGGAAACGCCTCGAGGGAACCTGTGCGCACGGGCGCCACACTGCAAACCGTCAAAGGCGTCATTAACACTTCTCGTTGACTCTTCATATTGACGCGAACACTGGTAGACGTCAAACAAGCGTTCTGAATGAGCCAAAGAATGCGACAAAAACAAAAAAAAAAACGGTGGAGGGATACCCGGATGCACGCACACTTTCACGGCGGTTTGGCCGTGGCTGGCGTTCGCTCGTACGGCGTACTGTTTGGCTTTGGTTTGAGGGACGAACGACGAGTCACTAGCCCTTTAGGGGCCGGTTTACCGTCAGTAGCCGTGTTCTCCTTCGCCGCCTGGTTGTCTCGTTCGTGCCGGGGGCGTTTCGTCACCGAACCATCTTCACCGCGAACCTCATTAGCGTCGCTGTTACTGGCGGCGTCCCCGGCGTCTTCGGTGGCTCGCGTCGGCGTTTGTTGAGACAAGGTGGCCTCCGGTGCGACGCTGGCAGCTAAAACCGTTGCCGCAACCGGCGATGTAGTCTCCTCCTCACGAACAATTTCCTCGTCCCTGGGTGGAGGAGCCGAACTCCCTGGCACTTCTGCTCCGGCCTCCTGCGTCGGTTGCCGTGGCGGCTCACTTCCCGCGGCCAACTCTTCGGCTTCCTCCGCGTCCATGACAAGCTCGGCCGAGCTGTCGTCTGGCACGGGTCCGGTTACGGCGGCGTACGTCCGCGTGCACTGTGCCGCCTCGTGGCCGAAGCGGCGACAGACACTGCAACGCGGCACCTTGCAGTCCCGGCGCATATGGCCCGTACTCTGGCAGCGCAGGCACTGCGGGGCTCTCCCGGGCACGACCACGAGCGCTGACTCGCCCGCCACTCGGAGCTGGTGCGGAAGGTCCTCGGCCCTCACGCCCGCCTTGAGCTTGAGGGTGACTGCCCGCGTAGTCGAGCCCTTGTCGTGGATGCCTTGAACTCTCCACCTCTCCCTGGTAACGTCGGTGACTCTGCCGTACGGGGAAAGGGCAACACGGACGTCTTCTTCGGTCACATTGTGTAGCAACCAATGCAACTTCAGCCGGAGGTCCTGGTTCGCTGGGTCGATGACAATACACTGCCGTCCCTTCACTCTCACGTCCTTCGCTTCGAGCATCTTTTTCACAGCTTGCTCATTCTTGAAAGTCACTGCCCAAACGTGACTCATCTGGAACGCTCCCAAGGAAAGCACCTCGGGAAGCAGTTCCAAACGCGCCAACGCGTCTCGGAAATCTTCGACGCGGTACGGGCGGGCCCAATCCGCGCTCCTTCCCACAGCCTACGCGTCTTCACTTAATGCATCCGAATCGCTTCGATGCTGAATTTTGCTCAGAAGTAGGAACACTGCGCCCCGTAATCGGGGTGTGCGGCTTTAGCCCTGAGCACCCTCCTCTCTTTCCGTCAACTACCCAACAAGAGCAATTGGAGATGCTTCTGTCCAGGCCCTCTCTACCTACCCAGCTTCAGCGGGTAGACAGAACACAGGCCGCGCGGACTGCATATGGGCCCCACAGAAGAAGAAATCACTCACCAGGGCTGCACTCTGGGCCATTCAAAAATCTGAACAGAAGTATTTCTTCCTCCTCCTGCTCCTTCTCTGCTGCAAACCTCGTCGCCTCCGTCCGTGGCGCAGAGACGGAGAAGTCAGATCGTCTAACACCGGGTTGAAGCTTTAATTTTATAAAAAAAGGTCTTACTCTTGTGCTACACCAATACAACTCAACCAAGCACCGTTCATGCATGATGCATTGCTTTATCCTTACCAAGAATATCTCTTTGAAGTAATAAATGGTGTCGTTAATTGCATTTCACTTCTCTCTGGTTTTACTGTTGGGAGAGCGATGTGTGTGAATTTAAGTGACGTCGCATGGGTAATCGTTATGGCTGCCGTTTACAGCTTTGCTTTCCAACCACATTCACGGGGTGGATTGGCGCGATTTTTTTATGTGGCGTCAGAACTGAGCTGGGTCGCTTTTAAGAAATTTTAGTAACTTCAGTGAATAGAAAATACGCTTGCTAGACCCTAATTTTTCTAGAAGCATATCTTTTAATTTTTGAAACAAGGAAACCTTTGACTTTTGTTTTCTCGTACGATCAACTTCCCGAGCTGTTGGAGCTATGATCCCAGAGCCAACAAATTACTACTGCCTTTCAACTCGGCGCACGCAAAGCTCGTTAAACGAGCTACAGCCTTGATGTACTTGAAGAACGCTCTTGGCAAACCTTGCCCACACTGTCTCATGGACGCGTTCAGCCAACAAGCCCAAAGACTGCTGAGTGCCGGATACCCTCAGCACCTCCTGGTGTCGGTCGCAGAGAGCCTTCTGGCAAAAATTCGCGACAAACCACAAACGTGTATTGCCCGAGCAGAGCGTAAGCAGAGGTAAGCTGTGATACCCTAAGTACACACGATTTAACATAAACTGAAAAAAGTGGCCCAGAGGTATGACGTGGATGTTGCCTTCTCTGTCCCTCACAAGATTTCTAAGCTCTGCAAAATGACTGATCCGGAGGCAATGCAGCAAAGTGGCTGCGGCACAAATCATCGGCGACCTTTTGTTGAATGGGAAGAAGGGGTAGTCTACCAAATTGCTTTAACGTGCGGAAAAACGCACGTTGGCCAAACTGGGAGATGCGTGAGCGATAGGCTGAGGGAGCCCGCCAACGATGTAAAAAATGCGCCGGAGGGGGAAGATACGGAGGGCTTCCTGGCAAGCCATTCTTTGAATTGCAAAGACTGTTTGCCAGAATTACAACACACTTCTATCATTAGAGAGTGCAAATCACGCCTCTCACGTGAAATTATAGAATCAGAACGGATCCTAACGCTTGGCGAGGCATGCGTCAGCATGGCCTCTATCGCCCTGTCTGAGGAAGAACTAAATTTTCTATGCATGCGCAGATATACGTTAGGTTGTACGGCTATATATATTGTCTCTTTCAAAATAAAACCAGTGTATAGTTCAGCGCAGTCTTTGTCGTGTATCTATCTCTCTCTGCCCTTGTCTTTTTTTGCGCTGTTTTGCCTAGGGAAAGTGTGGTTCGTACTACGAAATGTCGCCACGCAAAACGACGACTCTCCGCATTTGCGTTAGTGGATGAAAGCCGTCAAATGTGACCACTTTCACACTTCTCCAGAAAGCGAGAAAGCTTGCAGTGGTGCGCCCTCTACAGGAACTCACCATCCGGTCATTATCCGGCCTGGCGCAGGCGAACAACGTCGTCTCGAACGGGCCTCGGCCAAATTGAAAGCAGCGAGAAGACAAGACCCAAAACAAGACCCAGAAAGATGCACGGAAACACCTCAACGCATGTGCTCCAGACGCTCGCGCCCCTCACTCACTCACTCACTCAAGCCTTCAACGCAGTAAGAACCGCTAAAGAACGGGGACGCAAGTCGAGGAAAAACACTTCGAAAGGACGGGCGCTAGAGATCATCTAACCGTAGCATCAACTGGCATTTGATCTAGCGCCTCCCTAGCAGCACTGAGAAGGGATGCTGTATGAATAATCAAGGTTTTCACCCTCGTAACACCGTTATTTAGCGCTTTTTGCCATGTTGAAGTTTTGTCTCCAAAAAGCCCAAACTTGTACCTTGAATAGCCCTCTCAAACCACAAGATGGTTTTGCATCATTATCATCATCAGCTATATGGTCTAGTTCAGGACGAACGCCCTCGACCTCCACCAGCTCCTGTCCTGCGCTGCGTTGAACGTTGCCGGGGTCAAGTTCCATTAGCGGCCTATCTGGACCCAGAGATTCGTAGCACCCTCTGCTGTATTGATGGACTGACCGCCCACATGGTCAGGTGCTTCACAGCTGCTGGTACTGAGGGCCGAGAGTTGGATTGGTTTGTCATTGGAGGTTGGGGCCAACTACTGCACCAGGGTGGCCAGATCCTTGTCTGGTGAGGGAGTGCTGTTTGTGTCCCTAAGAGCCTTCCTAGCATGGTTGTACCAATCTTCTTTAGCCTCTGAGGCATCCGCATGGTTATTTCCGGACCTGGCAGCACTACATACCTGGGATATTCTGACACCCAGAAAAAAAAAGAAAGAAAGAAAACAAAGTCGCCCATGGGTTTTTATAGTGAATTTGTTCTTATTCGGCCTGTTAAAATCTCAGACGTTGCTTTTCGCGGTGTTTTGCTCATATCGTTTTTTTTGGGTCCTGCATTGCCTTAGAGCGAGGACATGCTGGATGAGTGCGCAAATAAAGGTAGGCCGGGGCTGTTGTCCGCGAAGAAAACAAGCGTGCGTGTATCGATTTGATAACGTAATCATTCGGCCGTACTCGTCGTTTCTTGTATACGGCCGGCGTCGAGATCTAAAAAAGAAACGGGTGAATTTACACTACTGTTTTAAAGTTCTCGCAGCTTTGAAGCGAGGATAATCTTCTCGAACGGGCTAGAAATGCGCAGTTGGAGCTGTCCCTGAATAAGCGAAAAATAATAATAAAAAAAAAACAAATACGAAGAAGCCGCACTGGGCCACAGGGTTCCCTCACACTTGGTCGCGCTCGAGCAATGAGAGCCATGCGTAGCTGGTCGCGTTGGACAGATATCCGTCAACAAAGCGGGTCGCTTCGCAATTACTAACGCCAGTTGTCCTCTCGTTCAGGGAATTCGCTAAATGGACGCCAATTACGCTTTTAAAAGGCGGCTGCATTAAGAGACGCGAACCAGGAAATGACAAGAACGGACTAATAGGCCGCAGTGGGTGACAGTGGTCACTCACACTTAATCGAATACAACAAGGGTTTTTTCAAGTGACAGCAATCTGTAACTATGGTGATTCAGCAAAAGGAAGAAAAGCAGACGTGAAAGCCGCCTTGGCTTGTAACATACCTTCACGCGTTCGCCGCACGCATCATATTTTGTATCATTACAGATTATTCTGATAGGAGGAAGGCGCGAAGACAAGAAGCACCTTAATTCAATGCGCTACGCTTGTTGTGGCCGGAACACGTGCTTGCAGTTTCTGGGGTCACCCTCTATTCACACGAGAATGTTACTAGGCTCGTTGCGTGATTTTAAAGCAAAGCTTTACTACTTTCGTCCCCTCCCCCCCATAAACACACCCGAGACACACCCCTCGAAGCGCATCGCGTGATTCACCGGGCTCGCTGTCGGCGCTGCGCAGAAGGCCTCGTTTTCAGTCGTTCTGCTATGAGCGGCGCCGCCGCAGTAGCGACTGATCAGCTGATCGGCAGCCGACCCCGCCCCCCCACCCCTTCCGCAGCCTCCCATGCATGCGCCGCAGGGTCGTCTCGGGCTAGGTGACTCGTCTCGTGCCCGGCGAAGAGGAACGGCGCGTTCGCCATGAATGAGCGCTGCCGGGCCTCCTTCTGTGAGCGTTGCACGGGACCGAACGGCTCTCAGCCGTGTTCGGAAATGCAGCCACATCAACGGTTAACCAAGTGAAACCAAGACACAACCAGACTAAGCCAAGCTTTTGCTTCGCATATTCAAGGTTAGCTGAGCTGAGCCGCAGCCACTCTTTCATGGGCACCAGTGGTGCGTAGCTGCCGTGGTTATTTATACAGTAAAGCCCGCTTATATCGAATAGCGCGATGATTGTAAAATAGTTAGATATAGCAAAAATTCGATATAGAAAGGGAAGCAAAAAAACCTATATCAGAGCAATCTTGCCGACGGAGTCACGAGCTAACGCTGAGCTGTTACCACGCTGCAGTTCACTATTGATACGACACTTTCTCGGAAAAAAAAAACATTAATTTATTGGGGCGGAAGAACTGCGTGAGTGTAGCTTGCTTCTTGGAGCACAACGCGTTGCTGGTGACTGCTTGCTTCACAGTATCTAAACAGTCGACAAGTACAAGACCGCTGCCCTCAATGGCACTGCAGTATCGCCGTAGCAGGGCCACGGCAGCGACGGCTTCGCTCGTGTTCGGAAGCGGTACGGAGTCCTCGGCGTCTTCGACAGAGCGGAGACAAGCATGTATACAAGCGAATAACGGTGAACTCAGCGAACCGAGCAAGTGCGGGCAGCGAGTGGAGCGGACTTGAAGTTCGGTGACACAAATCCTTTAGAGAAGCAAAGGTCTAGCTTTGCCTGTAGTGCCAGAAAAAGCATAGTGGCGGCGTCGTGAACTACCGAGTACGCCCGCTTGATGGCGCTGTAAACACGGCTTTGTAAACACGGCGGATGCTTTTTGCACAGGCCGCTTGAGCTCCTTAATAACATGGCTGGCCTCGCACGGCGGCCGCCGGCTCGCTGCTCCACGGTCGGACTCGACTCTCCTCCTCCCGCGCACGAAAGGAGCGTCGAGTCCGGCCTTGCCGAGTCCTGCTGGTTCCTGGCTGGCACACTGGCCGCGTGTTTACTTGCGCCGCGCTAGTGAAGTGATGTTACGCCAGGTGACCAGATGGCCTCGACTGGCACAGACCACAGTGAGCAGAAAGTGAGAACAAATCGTTTATTGACATCCGCAAGTTTACAGAGGCCAGGACATCATTTCATTTCGATCGCTGCAATTGTACGTCGCTTTCGCGACATTTTTTTTTTTTTGCCATAACAACTCGTTCGCTTGCGCTAAGATTTCGAACGAAGGGCACAAATGAGGTATTGAGGGCGACAACGGTTTCGTTTGCACCGTCTTTCTAGCGGAGTGCGTAACACTCACCTTCTGTTGGAAGAATCAAATATTCTGGCCTCGACAGCTGTCTTCCGATGCGGAATTTCCCACATTTGTCACTCCACAAGCACTCAATTCCCGTGTTTTGCCAGTCCTCTCAACAACTGATGGACGCAAAAGCACATAACAGCAAAAACAGTCACGAAACCAGTGCTCCGCGCACATAGAAACGGTGGGCCGTTGCAGCGGTTTCAATTTGAATTGGCGGCTTTGTGGTTGCGAATTCAGAAACGAGGTGGTGCACCAGTCGGCTGTTCGTAAAAAGTTGCGTACATTTTTGCTCAACGAATGTTTGATGCGGAACTTGTTAATAATATTTTTAAATAGCACATTGTAAGCGAACTGTGTGGGCTTTTTGAGTCACGGAATGAATGTTTTGTATTCTATACCAAAAGTAACCTTTCGCTTCCGCCGTCTGGTGGACTTGATGGTCGAAAAGTGCCCTGTAGGTTGGTCACGTGGGGCGTCGATTTTTACGCCGCCTATAGGGAAACCAGGGAACGTCCAAGCTTGAGATTCTGTGGTGACACCGCAGCCCGCAGCGCCCCATGTGGCGCTTTCAGGCCGACCTCCATGCAGCGAAATGTAGGCGAAAAGGCGGCGGCCGCTCCGCCGCCGGCGTCGAAAATACGGCTGTTCGCCGGCGATCTACGCGAGCTAGATGTCGAACGCGCGGCGGCGAACGCGACCGGAAGCGGCAAACTGCATTTTGAGGCCGCAACCAATCACAGCCTTGTACTTCCTTGTACTTTCTGCCCTGTCTTCAATCGGCGGCGTTCGCTGCATCACGTTGCATGGAGGTTGGGGTGGACGAAAACTGAGCGGTGCGTCAAACCGCGGCGTCCGCCGCGCCAAGTTCGCCGAGAAACTTCGCTGCATGGAGGTCGGCCTTTCGGCTCCAACGGCATGTATGCGTGGAGCTGGCCCACTCTGCCACGGCCGGTTTGGACGCACCCGAGCTCACGCGGGAGTCGTAAGCGACACCCGCGCCACCGCTGCGCGATGATGTATTGCGGGAAAGCCTGCCGCATGCCTAAGGAGAGCGAGAAATCCCGCGCGGGAGAGTTCCATATATCCATTGTGTGCAAAATCACGTTCGATATAAAAAGTTTTAAATGCATGTAATTTTACCAGAATTATACAAGGGTTCGATATAGGCAGTAATTCGATATACTCGTGTTCGATATAAGCGGGCTTTACTGTAAGGCTCACCAAGCGTACCCCCCCCCCCCCCCCCCCCCCCCGAAAAGAGCCATCACCGGCAGCGAAGACGCAGCAGCCAGAACCGAGTGCTCGCCTGAACCTGGAATCAGGTGCGGCGACAACGGGAATGCGGGACGGAGCAGCTAGGCTTGCAGCGTTATTTCAGCAAGCACGGCGCCTGCCCGGGAATGTTCGTTACCCCCCCCCCCCCCCCCCCCCCTTCGTCGATGTCCGCACGGTGCTCGGCAGGTACGGTCGCCAGCTGTGCCAGGGGTACTGACGTCATCCCTCCAAAACAACTCTCCCGCCTGAACAATGCGCCCCACACCGACAGCGCATCCCAAGAGAGAGGGAGCAGGAAGAGCAAGTCTATGCACCCTCCTCGTACGGTGAGCAGCAACCCAAGAATGTCACCCTCGACATTAAATATACGTTTATACTCCTACCAGAGTCCTTCAATGCTTTTCATTGAAGGACTCTGCTCCTATTTCTGAGATTAACAGCGCGAAAGAACGGGACAACAGAGGAGTAGACTAACTGTAGGGAGTTAGTAGGGACTAAGGAGTAGAGCAGTGCTGTGTTAGTCTACTCCTCTGTTGTCCCGTTCTTTCGCTCTGTTAATCTCAGAAATATGTACCAACTGGCCCGCCTACAATCTCTGCTCCTACTTTTCCGGCGGACTGGCACGCGGCTGCGTTGTTGCGGATACCACGTCGGCTAGGCTGTGCCAGTGACAATTTCCAACAATTTCTACCTCCGTACACTACAGCTAAGCGGCGCAGCAGCTACACGTAGTTAGCGCGCCCTCCCGCTGGCGCATGCGGAGAACGTTTTGCGACTATAGTGCGCCGACTGTCGCATAGAGTTAATACTGACTGCCGTGAAATTCACGAAACGGTCGAGCCTTCGCTCTGGCCGGGCCGTGGGCGAGTGAGTGAGCGCGCTCGCGCCCTGTCCGGGCGGGCTGGCGATGTGCATTCTGGGATACGGGGCCTACGCGTTCGGCACGCTCCGCGCGGAATAGAGACATCTCCTATCTCGACGCCCGTGCCACCAAAGTGCGCCAAAGTCTACCGAACGCGCTGGCGGTTATATGACGTTGGAGTGTAAAGGTCCCCGCATTCGCCGACATAGCGTGGCCGTGCCGCGCGCGCGTGGCTGCGCTGCGTCGGAGTATAAACGCGCCTTAACGGCTGCCAAGTCGTCTCTGCCGACCGAGTCAAGCCCGCTAACGTCGCGTCCCTCTGACCCTCCCGGGGACTCCACGTCTCAACGACCCCGCCCAGGAATTGCCAAGCGCAACCGACCAAAAATGTCACGTGGGCAACACAACAGCCTCCGAATCTACGAGAGGGGGGCAAGGGGGGGGGGGGGGGGGGAGGGGACTAGCCTTGTAGCAACCGGGGCGCTGCGCTTAAGATGACGACGACGACGAAGGCAGAAGCTCCGCACGTGGCGCAAGCTCACGCGCAAGCCTGGACGAAGCAGGGAACTCCTCACGAGGCGCAAACGCACGTGCCCTCGGTATTTTTTTGCTTAAGTTCCTGCGCGAAGGTCGTGCCGGGCACCTCGCGCCCGAGGAGTTTTTTTTTTCTGGGTACTTTTTGCTAACGCCAACGGACTAAGCTCAAGCTTACACAACTTTGCTGTCAAAACTTACGCTAGCGTTTAGATACTAATGAAATGTCTAAATTATGGACAGAAACGAAATAACATGTGTCCTGATTAGGAAGCATGCCCAGGGAATCACAGTTGATTACCCAAATCTTAAATTACTTTCCAATCTCAGGCGTCCCGGTCATCGCCGTAAAGCTCTGCCTACCAAATGAAGGATGGCGCCACGCGGCCGATCGTAGGTATACTACCTTGACGATCACGGAATATAAACGCCGAAACACTTAAATGGTCGCATTCCCACTGAAACTTGCCGACGCTCTAGCACCCACGCCTTAAATCACACCGGCGTAGATTTTCCCTGCCGTTGTTTCGCTTGGGAAGCTATTTCAGAAACAAAATTTATCAGCTGGCAGAAGTGCCAGCAGTATTGAATAAATCGTCTGCAACCCAAGCGTTGGCATGGTAGACGCAATTATCATTCCAGAACACACAAATGACTTTTCGGAAAGTGTACGCGCAGTAGCGGAGCAGAACTAATTAATTTTGCCCACTCGGGAATCTTCTACGTGCGCCAATATATTAAAATACGGGCTTGTTCCACTTCCTCCCGAAAAATCGCCACCGCTCACGAATCCTAACCCCGAACACATCATCAGCAGTGCAACGCCTTAGTCCCTACGCCTCCACGGTGGGAATCCAGAAAAAACTTATTGCCATCCCGCCCTGTAAAAGTGAATGCCCAGCAAAGTTGCTGTAAACCACTACAAATGGTGATGGAGGAGGGTATGAAATGTTTCTCGTCGTCTCCAAGGGCTTGTCGCTTGCGCTCGGTTAGTGTCATCAGATAAGGGTACAGAGTATCGGCACACGTTTCTGCTAATGCTCCGTGCCGACGCCATGATAATTGGTCAGTTTCATTGCGTGACATTTGTTGAAACTGCGACGGTTCGTGGGCGCTGCCATTTTGTTGTTTATGCATTTTATTCGGTCAACTCTGGCAGGCTTAGCTTGTTGTCCCTGCTCTGCGGCAGCACGCGACTAACGTCGTTCCGAATGCAAATAAAAGATAACGCGTGTAACAGCACGTCAGCAGCAGAAGTGTGTCCAAAGATGCCGTTTTGCTGCATATTCGGTAGTGTTATGTTAACAAACGACCCGGTCGAAGTTCACGGCGACGCCGTAGATGCAGCAATCTCGCAACAGTGATGAACGACAAAATGGCCACCGTTGCTGACTTTTGGGTATTCTAGTTCACTGTACCTTAGCGGCAGTACTCTGATACCTTATCTACTGACACTACGCTCGGCTTCTCTGGCGGCAAATGCTGGGTCCTGCCTAGCCTGACGCATGCGCTCGGTGTCTTGGGGAAGGACTGCTCTATTCAGTGACACTAGTACTGCCTAGTCTTCAAATATAATCGGCAAACATAATCTTTACCAGAAACACGTGGTGGGAGGTCCCATTGTTCACAGGCGCCTTATTATCCATAATGTGGTTTTGATACTTGTTTTGTGGTTTCCTTAAACGAATTCTCAGCTCTAAGCTGTATGCCTGATTAGTCTTACGCATGCGCTCGGCGTCTTAGGCCTTGGCGCCTTGGCGTTTTTACCCACGGAGATGAAACCGTTGTGGGGTAGAGGTATACAGCTTTGCTGCAAAGTATAAATTAAAGGGGTCCTGAGATACTTTCCGCCGATGCATGTATGTGCATGTAACCAAATACAGCAATGTATTAGCAAATTCCTCCCGCAAGAATTTTGTTAAAGCGATGACTATTAGCTGAGAAATCGTAAATCAAAGACCGCGCATAATCGTCGCGCCGCGTTTCCTCCTCCCTTCGACTTATTCTTCGCTGTTGACGGCGCGAAAGCCTTCCCTCCCATGATGCTGCGCTCCTCAGCGGTGACGTACTTCCGCTATTGCGCTACTCAGACTGCCGTCTGCTACGCGCAAGCTTTGTTGACACCATGAATCCCGCAATCCGCTCAAGGCTGGAAAAGTGAACGAAAAATCTGGCCGCATGTGTGCGGCGGCCTGGCCTTGCCCTTTCGCGGCGTACGTTGCTGCAGTTGCTATCGGCGGCACGTGACTTTTTATCGGCGGCGAACTCGCAGCCGCACGGGGAGGATCGTGCGCTCGTTCCCTTTGATGCACAGCGCACTGTTTATCCAAAAAACGCCGTATCAGATGTGGCCCCGCCGGTGCGAGGCCTTATTTTGCGGCGGTGGTAATTCCTGACGGCGGCATGTGAAAAAGACATTTTAAACCGATGCAGAACCCGTGCACAAAACGCTTCAATCATGTGACCAGTTCAGCTTGGGGAGACGCATGGTGGAGAGCGGCAACGTTGACAAAACATGCTCCTCAGCGGCTATAAGCTTTCTAGCGCTGGAGCGAGCGCCATTTCTTTAACAATCTCAAACATCGGTTGCCTTGGCAACAAGACACAAACCGCTCTAGAAGTCAGTTACGGTTGCGTGATCCCGCGGTTCAGCTCGGGGCCCCACCTCGCGAGATGTGGGCACTGCAGGCGTACCACTCACTCCCATTGGGAAGTGCGAGATGCGTTTGGCATTACAGGAGGCGATGGTGTGTGTGTTGTGGACCGTCCTTTGTTTAGCGATGAAATGCGGCGTTGTGCTTCTGCGGGTGGATAGTGCTTCCCATGGTCTGGATTATCTTTCTCGAGCGACGTACGACTCAACCTCGCATGGGGTATGTGCAGTGTGCGTGGCTAAAATCCATCTCGGCTTGTGCGCCAGAGTTAAGTGACTTGCTGTTCGTCCCCGCAAACCGCGCGCGAGGTGAGTGCCGAATTTACGACGGGCAGGAGGAGGCAACCCATCGTCTGTCAATCGCAGTTCGGTTTAGACTTGCAACGCATGTTGTGACGTTGTGTTCGTTCGAAACGCATCTCTGGATTGTTTTGAAGTTGAATAAAATGTATGCGTCAAACCCGGGCATTCGGCTCAGGACGTTCTCTGCGATAGCACGAAAGAAGTGCCGCGGGGTTTCAACGCTTTCTTTATGGAACATAATCAGGTAAGAGAATATCCATGCCGTGTTATGGCCGTGTTGCATTCAATACAAACGGTTAAGCGTTTGTTTACAGTTGTTTCGTTTGTCGTAAAATATCCCAGCACTCCGGCGCTCCGCTGGCAGATCAGCCGGCGAGCCGACGCTGAGCAGACGACTCATCTCTTTGCCGGAAGTGCGTGAAAAAGGCGCCCAATAGCAGAATGTCTAGCTCATGACGAACATCTGGGAATGGACGACGTAGACATGTGAAGATGGCGGCGTCCAAAAACACGAAGGGAAGGGTGAGAAAAAAGCGACAAACTTTGCAACAAAAGTGTGAGATTTCCGCTGCGCGTATACGAGTAATACGTGGCACAGATAACGTTGACGACCCAATCTAACGATTGCCCTAGTTCATTTAGTGTGCTCAAAACGCCTTTCAGGGGCCCTTTAATATTCATTTGTGCGAATACGGAACGCAAACACGTTCCCCCTCCCGAAGGTAGCGCTCCCAGCCCCACCCGATCCCAAAAATAAAAAAAAATGAAAATGAAAATCGACTGAATGCAGTCTTGTAGAATAGAGCTGTATCTTCCGGGAGGCTTTTTGAACCTAAAACGGTAACTCAGGGACTGACCGAAATAATATTAGCGCTGACATTAACGACCAGAGACCTAGAGGTGAGCATTTGTTGAATGAAGGCGAACAGATTTTTCATGATTCTGGAATTAACTTGCAATGACTGTTTTGTGCAGTCTCATGCGCCAAAAAACGGAGTGATGCACACATGGCCCGTTTCTGCCGGATAATGAAGAGATACGTACACCCGAGTTTCCCTTAGGTATCATAGAAGCACAGACAGCGCTTGTCTGTGCTTCTTTCCTAGTCCTTGTCTTTTGCGCTGTTGTTTAAGTTCAGACTCTAAATCATTAGCAGTGCTCGCAAAAAAAAGAGAGAACACTGAAAGTTTCTAAACCCTTGCGAAATAGATACTTGAAGCTCTAAGAGAGGCACAAAACACAATATATATATATATATATATATATATATATATATATATATATATATATATATATATATATATATATATATATATATATATATATATAATAGGGGGTTTGGAAATGAGGGGCTCGTTAGGAAATACTGAAAGAAATGCCGGCAGTCTACAACGCCAAAGAAGGCATAGGGGAATGGTTAGATTATTTTTTACTGTTAGTGACGTTACATTGTTATTTTTTATTATTATTATTATTACGTGAGAAAGAAAGAAAGAAAAACACACGCCCAGAGTGGGGACCGAACCCACGCCTTTCGATTAGATCTCGAATGTCTTACCAATAGGCATTCGAGATCTAATCGAAAGGCGTGGGTTCGGTCCCCACTCTGGGCGCGTGTTTTTCTTTCTTTCTTTCTCACGTAATAATAATAATAATAATAATAATAAAATAACAATGTAACGTCACTAACAGTAAAAAATAATCTAACCATTCCCCTACGCCTTCGTTGGCGTTGTAGACTGCCGGCATTTCTTTCAGTATATATATATATATATATATATATATATATATATATATATATATATATATATATATATATATATATATATATATATATATATATATATATATATATATATATATATATATATATATATATATATATATATATATATACAAGAGAAGAAAAACTTCGAACAAGGTAAAAGCACGATTGTGGCCTACGTTTCAGCAAAGAGAACTTGCTTTCGTCGATATATATATATATATATATATATATATATATATATATATATATATATATATATATATATATATATATATATATATATATATATATATATATATATATATATATATATATATATATATCGCAGCCAAGGAGAAAAGCAGGGGGACTCGCCCGGTTGTGGGCCTTCAGCTGTCACGCGAGAAAAAAAAAACACGTGGGAGCTTCTTCTATCGCGCTTATTAATTTCAGATCACCGGGCTCGCTGACGTCGCGCCTGAAGCAAGTGTCGCCTCAGCGATCGTCTATGCGTTTTGTTAGTGCCCATCGAGCATTAAGCGCATAAATAATGTTTGGTAGTTCCTCAGCATTTAATTAAGGCACAATGCGGTCTTCCAACGAATTAATTAGGGGTCCTCTTTTCGTAATAATTATTGAAAGGCCGTTAAAACCCTGCATTGGGTGTGTCGCGGGACTCGGATATAATTGACGTCTCATCACTGCCTGGGGCCGGGGATTGCGGGCATTGGAATTTTTTTTCCTTATCATAAAGGTCTCCATTATACATCTTACTTACCGAAAGCTAAGCTGCACGTCGGCATTCGCGACTTCACGGCTTTTACAATTTATAATAAGGGTGCCTGGATTTTCGATAGCTATATCTTTCAGTATAGTACGTCATGCACTCTGTGGTAACCCAATCTGTGTAGTCAATAAGCAAGCACACGACGATTGCCTTAAGACGTATGGAGACCAGAAAAACACTTAAGCTCCTTTGCCTTCCACGCTGCTTGCAGGGTCGCAGGTACATGCAAGTATATATATACACAATGTATACCTCTGTTTTATTATAATAAACACCTCTACTGTATTCCTCATAGGAGGAGTGAGTAAGAACATGACGAGATGGAGAGAGCGACGATATTTGTGGCAGGGTATTCAGAAGCCCCAGTGCCTTTGGAAGTCAGTTTCACAGGAGCAAGCCGATACGCTGCAATGTTAATGACGGTCCTTCATTTTATGTGTATCATTTTCGAATTCGGAGGGCGCTGCAAGTATAGGCGCTAATTAATGTTGAAAACCAGGTAGAATTTTAAGAACGAGAATTTAATATCCAGCAATCTTAATCGTGTGGCTGAGGTGTTCGGGTGAGTTTCCGTGTTCCCGAGTGCATGCAATGTGCCGGCGTCTTGCAGGGCTGGTGCTTGGCTGCATGGCGCCATCAATCGTATGGCAGACACCGCATGCGGTAGTGACCGGGTCGCGGGCGGTGAGAAAAGTAGTTCTGTAACTCGAGAGGTGGAGACAAAGGACTTTAATAGGTCGGGGCGGGCTCTGGACCTTTTGGGGACAGTTGGTCACAGGAGGTCAAAGGACAGGGCTAAGGTGAGCTGAGCTCTTGAAAACGAAAAATCCTAGTCCTGTCACGCGCCTTCTGGGAAAAGGAGTATGGTTGGGTTCGCGTTAGGAAAAGGCTAGCATGCCCATAATTCTAAACTGCTTGTGCTGGACCGCTGGAGAGTCCTTATAGGCTTGGAGAGTCACACTATATACCGGGTATAATTTGTAATTAGGCCTTATTTAGTTCGTTAGCTATAAAGTGTATGACAGCTGCATCTTACCGGTACTCACCTACGGGGCAGAAACCTGGAGGCTCATTAAGAGGGTTCAACTTAAATTGAGAACGACTCAGCGTGCAATG
Organism: Haemaphysalis longicornis; assembly: GCF_048455015.1. Taxonomy (NCBI): domain Eukaryota; kingdom Metazoa; phylum Arthropoda; class Arachnida; order Ixodida; family Ixodidae; genus Haemaphysalis; species Haemaphysalis longicornis. The sequence goes on along the minus strand of NW_027526203.1, from coordinate 475,744,618 downwards.
GAGCGGAAAATGATCGGTGTAACATGAAGGGACAAGACGAGAGTGGAGTGGGTCATCGAACAAACACGTGTTAAGGACATATTAGTAGAGATTAAGAAAAAGAAGTGAACGTGGGCAGCGCATGTAATGCGAAGGCAAGATAACCGCTGGTCATTAAGGGTAACAGAGTGGATCCCTAGAGAAGGCAAGCGTTGCAGGGGGCGGCAGAAAGTTAGATGGGCAGATGAGATCGAGAAGTTTGCGGGGATAAATAGTCACAGTTGGCACAGGACCGAGGTAATTGGAGAATAACTAGAGGCCTTTGCCCTGCAGTGGGCGTAGATAGGCTGCTGCTGCTGCTGCTGCTGCTGATGATGATGATGAGTTCCTGTTTTAGTCTAGGTTTCCATCGGTTTTTGAGGATCTACCGTAAATTTCGGCTAGCGTTTGTAGCTATAGGTGAGGCAATGGTGGCGCCGGCATAAGTACCGGTGGCAGGGGCGGTTTAGTGTGATGGCGTCAGTTCCAAGCAGGGCTGCGGCTAGCGCGGTGAACGAGCAGCGAGCAGGAGAGCTGCTTCCCTTTCTAACGACGAAGAGCCGAGAGAAAAACTTAACTTGCTTAAAGACGCTATGTACACAACTGTGTACGTTGAAATCCTGCGGATTTTACAAAAATAAATACCAAAACTGAATGTTTTTAATACTTTAGAATAGTTTGGTATCCCTCGTCTGGTGACACTGACGCTTTTAGAGCCATCTGGCCGCTAGTAAGGCAATTATGACCGTAAACAAAATGGTGACGCACACGACTGCTTTAGCGGGTGAGCTTTTTCGATTTTTTCTCCTCATTTCCTCAAAAGACTTGCGTCTATAAAAATATAGAAACAATGCGGAACGCACAAATATACACCTATGTGGAAGTATTCAGCTCTCTTTGAAAGACTGCCTTTCCAGCTGCTCGTTCAGTGCACGATCGCAATCGTGTACACAGTGTGAGAGCGAAAGTAAAGTGGACGGGGTTTCAATTCCACTCCCACCGTGTACGTCACTGCTATTGTTGAGATTTTGTAATTCTGTGGTCGCGTCATGCGACCACAGAAAGCACTGACTAACTACTGAAGGCTATTCCTTGGGTAAGTCTGTCTGACATCGGTGAGAGCGACGAAAAATTGCCCGTGCGCATAAGTTCCCGACTAAGTTCCCGCTAACGAATAAGACGCCATTAAGTCGAATTCGGCCACGGAAAATAAGCCGGTCGCCAGAAAACCCGACAGAAACGCCACCTTAACCGAGCGTTTGTATCAGTTTCGGGCAAACGACTTATTACCTATACAGCGCTAAAGTCGTAGTTGAGAACTTATTCCCCCACTTATCGCGTTCGGGCAAATGTGCCCAATAAGTGTGGGAATAAGTTCTCAACTACGACTTAAGCGCTGTCTAGGTAATAAGTCGTTTGCCCAAAACGAATGCAAACACTCGGTTAAGGTAGCGTTTCCGTCGGGTTTTCTGGCTACCGGCTTATTTGCCGTGGCCGAATTCGACTTACAGACGTCTTATTCGTAAGCGCGAACTTAATCGGGAACTTATGCGTACGGGCAATGGTCCTTGCAAAGATGACAAAGATAAGCATGAGAGGTCACCATTGAAAGCGAAACGTGCAGAAGACAACATACCCAAAAACTTCAAGGAGACCTTATGTGCCACCATCAGACACTCACTTCAGCGGTCACGATGAGTGCATCCGGAGCCAGAGATGTGTGCCCGAGCCCATTTTCAATGTGATTGCAAAGAACACTAATCTGTGCAGTAAGCAGTAAGCAGTGCATAACGTGAAGACGACAGATTTATTTATTTATTTATTTATTTATTTTCCTTACTTTCAATCGCCGAAGCATTGTAGAGAGGAGTGGTTTACAGAGTACACAAAAAAGGAGAAATCGGCAAAATACACCAAATCTCTCATCACTTCGCTAACTATACAGTAATCCCTCGGTATAACGAAGTCAGCGGGATGGCGAAAAATTTCCTTACAATTTCGTTATAAGCGGAATTTTGATATAAGCGACCATTCGGGAAAACTAAAGTACTTGAGCTTTAATTGCTCTACAACTGCGAGGAATCAAAACACAATGTATTCAGGGAAGCACAACCTCATTCAGGGGCAAAAAAAGGCAGTGAGCTCTAGCTGGTTCATGTTCTTGCCGGGCGCGATCAACCCCCGCTCCAATTTGACCAAGCAGTGACTGGCGACCAAACGCCTCGCAGGCTTCAGAGCGAATGAGAAGGGGCAGGCAGTGGCCACTTGTATTGGGGGGGAAGGGGGGAGGAGGCGTCACAGAACGCTACGAGTTTCGCGCTGGAAAGCGCCGCAAATTCCTCGGCTCCAACCTGAGGTTGTGTTTAGCTCAAAAAACGATTAACCGTTCATTCTGGTCAGCGTAGTCATGAAAACTGACCGGTTTCGCACTAGGAGTTTTGCATGATTACTGGGCAATTTTTGCCCGAGCTGTGCTGCCATGAAGTTCGCAAAAGAAGAGTTTTAAATGCAGAGCATTTCAGTAACTCACGATGTCACCCGCGTTGACGTCCGTAGTCGTAGTCCGCACCCCTCCCCCTACACTACATAAAAGAAAATACTATCGGGCGCCAGGTTTCGATCTCTCGACCCTGCGGGCGGAACGCAATGTACATGGTGCTCTACCCACTGCGCCACAAAGCCGGCACAGAATGGGAGGCTACGAACGCGCCTTATATCGTTGACTCGTTCAAATTACTGCTGACGAGTGCTCTCTCGTCAGCAGTTGCCACAAGTGCAACAACATTAACGTAACGCAAACTACTTAACGTCGTGCGCCCCCGGAAATGCTCTGCATTTGATCGTGCCCCTCGCGAGGGGGATGTTTCGCACTTGATCACACTTCCACTGCTCTCTGCGCATGCGCCCCGTCGCTATAGCAACGGAGGCGCGTCGTCTGCTTCCAGGACGCCGCGGCGCCAAATTGAAACGGGTGGTGAGCGGTGGTGCCGCACGCCACTCGTCGAAACGCGCCGTCGGAAGCGAGAAACGTCGGCGCCACATCTACGATCGAGATAAATAAACGCAAACGTAAAGCGCCAGACATTCGGCGCATTTACCTCATCCTAGGCACGAACAGCTGATCCCACAATTCGTGTCTCGATATGCGCTGGCTTTGGCTAGGCTAATCGGCGCTAGCATATGAGTTTTTTGGGTGCCCCGCTCTCGACGACACTTCTAATTCTACGCTTCAAGTGTCAGTGTTCGCGCACCGTTGCGTCCATGCCATTGACCAATGTCTAGGAACAAAGTTCAGTCCCCCTACCACGCATTTGGACTCTTTGTCATAAGACAGATGGCGTAAATCGAGCATGACCGGCTCGAGGAAATCGCCGAGGAAACACTAGCTTGTTAACCCGCCATATTGACCGCCATACTCGCCGCTGGGTCACCGCTGATCGGTGACGCCTCCGCTCGCCACTTCGCTCTAAGCGGGTCCAGCTCTTCGTGCGCTTCGAGTAATGCGGCCTAAAATGCATGCGTTTGGGTTGGGACCAGAAGAAATTTCGAATAAAGCGATATTTCGAGTAAAGCGATTTCGTTATAACGAGGGATTACTGTACTTGGTTGCGACATAAATAACATAATAAAGAACAATTAGTAAGACCAAATATATGCTTATCAAAAAGGCATAAAAATGAATGCACATCACGAAGAAAAAAAGAAACGGAAGGTGGCATATACTGCACATCACAGATAGAAGCATTGACACAGAGTGGTTGATTGATTGTGGGGGTTTAACGCGCCGACGCAACGCAGGCGATGAGGCGCGCCGTAGTGGAGGGCTGCGGGTTAATTTTGACCACCTGGGGATCTTTATCGTGCGCCGAAATCTCGTACACACGGGCGTTTTTGCTTTTCGCCTCCATCAGAAAAGCGGCCGCCGCGGCCGGGAATTGAACCCGCGACCTCGTGCTCAGTAGCGCAACGCCTTAGCCACTGAGCCACCGCGGCGGGTGACACAGAGTGGTATATGCTGAACGAGGCATGCAAAATAAAGAGATAATTGCAGATACAGCGGCAACTGTTTGCCAAAACCAGAAGAAACGAATTATGATGGGTCATCTGGAATCAAATACGCATATAACGAGCGTCGAAAAACTGCCTGATCTGTTATTGTCGTTAGATCTGCAGGAAGGCGGTTACAATTATTTGATGTGCGGGGCAAGCCGAGTGAAAAAATGTGTTAGTTTGACAATGAGAAATTTGAATTAATTTAGCTTGGCTCAAGCCCCAAATTGATGCAGCATATTCTAATTTCGAGCGTGTTAAAGTTCGTTAGAGTATTAACTTTAGGGAAACAGGAGCTTGGCTGAAATGTCGTCGTAGATAGCCCAGCATGCGATTAGCGCTTGATGTGACTGAGTCAATGTGATAATAAGGCGTTGGACTGCGCTATTTGGTGCATGTTTGAATGGATGAAAAACCAGCGGTAAACACAGGACACAGAAGAAAACGATGGACAAATTGAGTGAATGTGCAATTTCCAGGTTAAGTCTGATGATAGGGTGACGCCAAGATAACGATAGGATGACACGTTTTCTAGTGGCACATCATTTAGTGTGTAAAAGGTCACGCCGAGAAATACGCATAACCTTGCAATTTAGGGGGTTAGGCTCCATATTCCATGTTTCGCCCCACGTCACAATGTTATTCAAGTCAGACAGCAGCTCGTGGTTGTCGTCGTCACTCCTAGATAAATGATGCAATCGTCTGCGTATAGTTGCATTGAAGAAGACACAGGGTTAGGTATATCGTCAATATATATTAAAAAGAGTAAGGGACCTAGAACTGAACCTTGAGGCACACCAGATGTTACCTCACTAAGTTGGGAGTCGTAACCATTCAGCGGGACATATTAAAAACGGTTAAGAAAATGTTCTAACCATAGCAGTAACTGGGTATCGAGGTTGAGGAAGGCAGGTTTAATCATTAGTAAAACGTGGTTCACCTTTTCAAAGGCCTTGGCGAAATCCAGGAAAATACAATCAACCAAGGAATTGCTATCACGATAGGTATGGAGCGAGTGAGTAAAGTGCAGTAACTGTGTTTTGCATGAGAAAGAACGCCTAAATCCATGTTGTGAGGAATTGAAAAAATAAAACTGAAGAAAATTACAAATGTTCGAATACAGGACGGGCTCCATAATTTTTCAGGAAATGCTTGTCAGTGAAATTGGCCTGTAGTGTAAAGGCCCGTTTTCTGATTTATGAAGCGGGACGACCTTCCCAATCTTCCAGTCTCGTGGTAACACTCCGCTATTTAGGGACTGCTGGAAAATCCTTGAAAGAAAAATGGATGAGTAGTGTTTAGTTTACTTCAGAAACTCTGAATTGATGCCGTCTATTCCGCATGAAGATGTCAATTTCAATGAATCGATGATTTTTACAATTCTAACAGACTCAAAAACAACAGGAAACATACCACAAAAATTACTCGGAACAACATCTGTTTAGCCTCGAAGAAGGCTTTAGTGGAACCTGATGATGAAAGTACTACTAATCAGTGTATTCTGCACATTGTTGCAGAATATTCCGGTTTCCACAGTGAAGATCGCCTGTGGAAAGTGCGTAATTTTCTGGAAATCAACCGAAAGCGTTGCTTGGAGCTGGCTGTTGAGCAAGAATGCTCAATTGATGAGTAAATGATTCCTTTTAAGGGCCAGCTTTCCCTAAAACAGCACGTAAAAGGAAAGCCATCTCCCTGTGGCATAAAAGTGTTTGCTCTTTGTGGTAGACGTGGTTTACTGAACGACTTTGCTGTTTAGCAGGGAGAAAACACTATTCCTGCCGAGCTGAAAAAAGACTACGGTCTTTGTTCTGGTGCCGCCTTGTGTCTGTCTGCGCGAATTCCTTCTGGATATAATTATCAACTTCATTTTGACAACTACTTTACATCAGTGTCACTCCTTCGCCAACAACGCCATGAGAAGATTTTGGCAGCCGGAACAGTGAGAAAAAAACAGGGTCGGCAAATGCCCTCTTGGATCTAAGAAAGGGATCAACAGGAAGCCGCGAAGATACTCCGCTGTATACGTCATAAAGAAATGATGTTGTCACGTGGTTGTATGGAAATACAACAATGACGTCTCTGTTGCGTCCAGCTTTGTTGGTATTGAAGATCCAGAGGACGTGAAGAGATGGGACAAGACCAAACGTGAGCACACATTTGTCCATCAGCCCAAGATAATCGCCAAGTACAAAAGGAGCATGGGAGGCGAGGAGAAGATTTACTTCTGAGCCAGCACCGCACCAAAATCAGGTAAAAAAATGGGCTCTGAGGGTAATATTTCATTTTGTTGATTTGGACGTCGGCGATGCTTGGGTAGAGTGCGTTGGTGAGAACGCAGGCACATTTCGGTCAAATCTGCTCGATCTGCACTTCCGCCTGCAAATTGTTGGGGCCCTCGTCACCAGTGTGCCAAACACAAAGAAGCGTGGGAGGCCGTCCTACGAAGTGCAACACGTTTCTACGGATGTTCCTCAAAGAAAGGAAAGCCCGCATCCTACGGCTTTGCTCGGATGCACGCTACAATGGCGTGGACTACTGGCCAGAAGCCCGAGACCAACAGCTTCCCTCTACATGCAAGTACGACGGGTGCAAAGGGCGATCAAGAGTGTTTTGCAAGAAATGTAAAGTGCCACTGTGCATGACAAAAGAGCGCAACTGTTACTACAGATGTCACACTTGAGAGACTTTTCCCGAAACGATTATTCTCTAACTTTACGAAAACAAGCCAGGTACAAATACGGTCAAAAACAAAGCAAGGGCAGAAAATGGTCCTTCGCGGTTTGGTGGTGCCGTCTATAGGTTGACTAACGGCAAACAAGTATTTGCTGTTCTTGTGATATCATTGTTGACGTCACGAAAACACGCGATTTTGCGAGAGATTCTAAATTTTAACTTGATTAATTTTTCAGTGCATAAAGCATCGTTTGCTTCCGCATAAACGCTAGGGGCACTATAAAACACGGAATATTTCGAATAAAACAAACTTGTATTTTGTCTGCATGGCCCCTTTAAAGGAACACTCAAGTGAATTTGCCAAGCTTCCCGTTTTTGCTTGCATTGCGTTGACTGGTTCAAATACACACACTTTTCATCGCTTATCTGCTCTATCAGGCAATATTTATTTTGTAAAGCGTGAAAGAATAAAAACAACCATGCGCGGTCCGTGGCGGCCGCACCAAATAAAGTCCTTACGAGCTGCTACGGTGATTGGACGATGTCGATTAGAATTCAAATCAGTTTAGGTTTCGGTTCTGTGAAACAACATGCTTGGCATCTGGTGTTATCGTTGGCTTGGCATTCTTGATATCTCAGTAATCGGCATACCGCGCTTCTGCCTTATGGTCGGCTGTAAAATGCATCAGATAACTTATAAGCCTGCCAGCACGGCTTCGAATCGTAACGTTCATAGCCGAGGCGTGCGCAGTGGAGGAACACCCTCCGCGTCACCGTAGACTCTCATATGCGATGCGCTTTTCCACCATCTATGCAGCTTGCATTGACCTGTGCCGCCTGTATAGTAAGAGGCGTGTTCGCACCAGACCAAGAGCCGGCTGATTGGGGACTGTGTCCGCGAGTAGTCGGTGCTTATGACAACACCACGCCAACGTGACCTCACCAGCGCGTCATGGCAGTCTGCGCGCGTTCTGCGAATTTGTTCGTGGAGCAATGAACGTTACAGAGCAAAAAATTGTGAATTCAGTGCAGCAAACATTGCCCAAAAACAAATAAACAATGTGAAAAAAAAAACCTGCGCTATCGGGGATTGGAACGTCCGAATAGCAAATCAACGTACCTAATCCTCCAGACCAGTCGGCAATAAGCAGGCGCTATTAGAAACGGAAATATAAAGTATATTTTGTATAGCCTGTTTATATTTTTACTAGCGGTAGTGCCCGGCGGTGCCCGGGTGGGCCATTATATTAAGGACAGCAATCGGTATTTGTTAGTCGCTATATTAGGCTACTTCATTGGGAAGTGGTACACACTCAGGAGCGCCTGCCTGCTGCCAGTACATAGGCTCCTACTGCAGGCGCATCGTGGTAATGTGAAACGACTGGTACTCGTGTTTTACTCAAACTCTCGCTAAACAAATTGCACCAAGATGGCGCTTCTGAGCGAATGAGTCAGTGAGTGAAAAAATTCCCCGCATTTCCCCGAGGGGAAGAATGTGAAAGTGCGAATGCACGAGTTGAATTTGCGCGGTTCGGTAATGTTCGCGAAAGAGAGATCACACACACACACACAACTACAAAGAAAGAAAGATGCATTTATTCACAGACACCTATTTGTGTTGTCGTTGTACTTGATTGCTAGAGCGGATCTCAGCTTTGAAATTTCGTGTCAGTACTCCTTTAAGCAGGTGCATTAGCCCTTCTCACGCCCGATTCTTGGCCAATCCCCCACGTGGGTATGTGCCATGTCAGCGGCCAGGCAGCGCGCGCCCATCTCCCCCCGTTGCCAAGGAAGACGAGGAGATTCCTGGCCAATCCCCCACGTGGGTATGTGCCATGTCAGCGACCAGGCTGCGCGCGCCCATCTCCACGTGCGCGGACATCGCCGGTGGACGCAGGTTCAGGGTCGCTTAAGAAGTGCATTGCACTTAAAAAAATTACGCCCACCTCCCCTCGAGGGAACCCTGGTGTGATGCGACGCTGAAGGGGGTTCCATTGGCGTCGCATCAAGCAATCGTCGGGTACGGCAAGACAGCAAGCGCAACCGCAAGCGCGGACGACCGTCGACTGAGAGACCGGCCGGAGCGCGGCACTCTGCTTCTATGCGCAGCGCTCCCGAAGGAGAGGAGACCGCGGAGAGAGAGAGTAGTGCACGTGCGCACAGTGCGCAGCCGCGCGCAGCGCGACCGCAGATGTTGGGAGAGAGTGTTCGCTATCGGAGAGAGGAGAGGAGGCGAGCTGAGGATAGACGCAGCTGTGCGGACGCGGACGACGGACGCACGCAGGACAGGGCCGCCGGCAAGAGATGCTCCTCTCAGCGTCGCATCTAAAAGGTTTTATTGAGCCGGCGAAGTGGGAGTGGTTCCCAATTTCAGAAAGCCATGCGATGAGTGGGCAGTCTTCGCTCTGGAGGAAGTATTGCCTGAACATCCAGATCGCTGTTAGTCACCAGGTTCTCCCACAGCTCAAGGTTTGGAAAAGTGGATGGAAGAAGGAGGAGCTTGGTCTGCTTGCACTCTTAATATGATATGAGGAAGAGTGCCAGGTTGAAAACACAACTTGAATTCGGCAGGAGATTGCGCTGGGAACACGTGATGGAGGCCGGCTGGGTGAGGGGTATTCTTCCTCGTAGGAAGTGCTATCTCAAAAGATATGAACGATGCTCATCGGTACAGTTTTATCATAAGTAACATGGGCTCCCTACGGGAGGCGCGAGCTTGCAGGAAGTCCCAGCAGATGCCGAGGGCTAAACTTTGCGCTTTTTACTGGTACATCTTCTCTTTTAAATTTATGATATATGACACCTGCTCCTACGGGAGACGCGTAGTTGCCGATGGTGTCAATAGATAGCGACCGCTAAGCGAACGCGGGAAAACTCAACTGAATTTTACGTCCAAAAGGATACAGATAAAAAAATCTCGCTGGCCTTCTTATCCGCATGTTAGGACAAAATCCTGAAAGTGGGTTTTGGGCAATTAAATGGGCAGCATTTTCAAGAAAAAATGAATGGGAGGTACAAACTGGCTGGGTGGTTATTTATGAACGTGTAAAAACACAGTGTTTGCCCGAAATCCCGCTTGCCTATGTTGGGAGGGTGTCATTAAAAAATGTTGTATAAGAGTGTTGAGTTACGTGAGTAAGTTGCCTATCTCAACAAAACCCAGTTCGACATCTCAGATGGCGGGTGGTAAAAAAATTAATATCTGAAAAACTATTTTACAGCTTTTCACTCTTTCCATGGTGGAATTTTTAAAATTTTAGGAAATATTGACCTCCTCCAACACCGTAATCATAATGTGCCCTTGCAATCTGTAGCCGTTTGAAAGAGCAGTTTGGATAGACGTGTACATAACCTTTCAGGCCTTTTTGGCTCATCAGCCGTACCATTTGTAAAAAACAATTTGACCCTTTTAGCGGCGTCGCAGAGTGAAATCCTTAAAAAGGGTTCTGTGCATTTGTATGAGTAACATATTCTAGCAAAAATCAGTTGGATTACTGAATCGGTGAAAGGTTTATTTGAGAATCTTTGGGAACACCGTTTTAGTTCCGGAATGCGGAATCACCTCGCTGGTGTAGGTTAGGGCGAAATCCAAAAACTGCTTTTTAGGTATTCTTAAGGGCTACTTATATGAGCGAAAAGCGCTTCGATATGCGAATGGGTGACCGAGAAAATCACGAATTCGCGAAACCACAATTTCGCCCTTTTCTTCGGTTAGGAAGGCAATTTCTGAAAAACCCACCTTAGTGAGCACCTACTCAATGACGCAAATAAACTCGTGAAATTTCAAGTCTCTATGTCTAACAGTTTTGGATGGGTGTTGATGAGTCAGTCAGTCAGTCAGGCAGTCGGGTACTTCTTTTTATAGGTATAGATTTAGTTTTGCACTCCAAGCAGCTTAGATAACTATATCTAGATTAACGCTCGTGCAGTAAGCGTCCCCCAAATTCCCACAAATATCTCATTTCTAGCGACTGCATTCCTTAGGCAGAAAAGCAATCGCAAATTTGTGGTCGCAAAAAGTGCTTCCCGCTTCTTGGTTTCACGCTGTGAATAAAAGTTTCTGTTGATTTTAATTCACGACATCTAGAGGAGACGGCGATTTTGGCTCTAATAGACTACTTTAACAAGGTGTGGCGGGAGGTGGAAGTGCCCCTGACTGGAAGCACGCTAACATAACACTCATTCCAAAGCCAAGCAAGCCAATGAAAATAGAAAATCTTTGACCAATATCGCTTACGTCGTGCGTGGGCAAACTCATGGAGCAAGTCGTGAACTCCCGCATAGTAGACTATCTCGAGTCGAACGGTATGCTCCCACACAACCAAGTCGGCTTAAGACCAAGGCTGTCCACTATAGGCTCCGGACAGCGAAGTTTGCCGTGCGAGCGCAGCGCCAGCCGCGGCAGACCCGCGCAACTCTGGGTTGGTCCCGCCGCGCACACCGCCTTCAGCGCCCGTGAACGCAACCTTGCAAAAAATGTGTGTCATACCGTTATTTGCGTTTATATGTACTACATACTGCCACAGTGTCAAGGAGAAATTTGGTATAGTAGGGGGAAGCCTCCCAATAAAACGGGGCCCCGATAAAATGCTGCTGCCTTGCTTCCGAGCCGCTGCTGGGTTGACACGACTGGGAAGCGCGGGTTCACAGCTTTGCATAGTCCCGCGGATTCTTCTCTCTTTTTTTTGCAGGTAGGAAGCGGGGTTACTGAATCTTGAAAATCCCACACTAAGCGAGCGGATTACATGTTGCCGTGGTGTACGAGCAGCTTGTTAGTAGGCTGGTTAGCAGGTGGTAAATACACATAAGTGCGCATTAAATTTCGTAACAAAGAGGGCCCCCAAACACAGTTGTAGCAGCGTAGGTTATCACCCAGAGGTTCTACTCTGCTTCATCTAATATTTCACGCGGTTATGTCACCGTATTAAATACATATAAACACATCAGGGGCGGACACTTATAGGCGTTAACGTTCTCAAATGTTTCGCTAGCTATTGAATAGCATAAAATCCCCGCCTCTTCTTGCAGAAGAAACAATGAAATTGTTTTTAAGGCACTCAAAAGCAAAGAAAAATAGAGATAAGGCGTTCCACAATAAAAGTTGGAAATGTATGAAAGCAGGACAAAGTAGGACAAAGTAGGACACAGGACAAAGTAGGAGGATGCGGAGGACAAACTTTATTTATCCCATCTGTTGTGATTGCGGTCACTCCGGACCAGTGAGGGGTGTCCTCAGGAAACTAAATTTTTCTCCCTTGACTTTTGCTGCAAAGGTATTGGCGGTAATAAATGCGCTACTAGTTCTTTCTAAGAGGTGTCATGCCGGACCCGTTGGCGTTCTTTCTAAGAGGTGTCATGCCGGACCCGTTGGCAGGGAGAAAAAAATTACCCGAATATGAATATTCTGTAATTTATTCCGATACGATGTTCTGCTTCCCCCTCCTCGCCCAATGGAATTGCTTGTGAGAACCTTCTCCTGAAAAGTTTCTTTCTTGGGGCGTGTTTTTATACAGCCGGCGTACTCGGCTACACGTGGAAGCCCAAAAGTTTCTTGGCGGAGCGGGAATTTATTAGCGAGGGAACTTTCGCTATACACAAACAAATGTGAATTTCATACTGTTACATGTATGGAGCATCACATTCGGATCAAAGACCCATATGTAACACCCATGTACGTGGCCCATTTAGTAGTTCTGCAGTCGCAAATGCACATGGATGGAATACTTCGCGTGGAAACATGGCGCAACGTCTGATATATTTGCTGACAAAGCCTCGTCTTTGGTGGATTGAACAATATCAATTACGTTTTCTTTTGAAGGGAAACATGGTGGTCTCGAGAAAGTTTTGCCCGCAGGCAGGCTGTACAAGCGTTTCTCTTCTGGGCATCACGCCTATGCAGCCTTTACGTATACCGTCCCATACGCGAATTCAATCGCATAAATCGTTCTTCATTCCCCTGCACTATGTGGAAGGATTACCGCACAATCTCTTGCTTCGTTTTAAACCCAAAAGGGGCGACTAATAAGCTTGATCCGCGCTGCAAAAAGGGTAGCGCCCCCCATCCAGGAACATAACGGCTTCCGGGGACCGACCCAGTGTTGTGCATATCTCTCGAAGGGGGCGCTGGGTGTAGCGGGCTCCGTGTCGCCCTCTGGGCGCTGTCCGGCGCCTATACACTCTAAGCTGGGTGACCCTTAATAGAGGTATACATTTTCGAATTTTTGTAACCTATAATTTATAAAGTACAAAATTAACCCATGTCTCAGTAACCTTTATATAAGTATTCACGTAAGGGTTGCTGAGTTATAGGTCACTTTCTAGCTTTCAGCATGTATACCTTTATATAGGTGACATCTACCGCCGTGCAAGGTCACACACCTGAAAGGTGTTATGCTGCATATCAGCGCCTTTCCGCCGACGTCGCTGTGGAGAGCCTCCGATGGCGCCTTTAGGGGTGCGGTGAACGCACGGTGCGTCAGTGGAAGACGATATATGCAACAACGCTCTCTATTGCGCAGTCTATACTCGGAAAGCATGGAGTGTCATTTGTAGTCTCTTCAATGAAGTGCGGCCACTATTACGGCTCTGCAAACATTACAATAAGGATATACTAAAATAAAAGTTGCTTTTATTATTACTAAAATTGCGGCACCATAAAGCTCGAAAATATTCTCTTAATATACCTACATGCATCCCTATGTATATGCATAAGATGACCTATTCGATAGTCATTACCGAGTTGTCACTCAAAAATCTTTGAGAATACTGGCAACGCTTGAGGCATATGAACAGGCATGACTAAATTTGATGCCGGCATCAGCTTTGTGCCGTTTAAGAAACGAGCATCACACATGCATGAAAGCTCTTATAGTAAATCGTGGGAATGAAGTTAAGCTTTAGTGAAACCACATTTTGTTAAATAAGCCAGATGAGATGCACTTGATAGCTTACTTCAAAAGGACGCCAAAGATGTGATAACATAGCCTTAAGCCAAAGGTTCTTCTGTGACAACTTGGCTCATGGTGATCAAAAAGATCATGCAATACGTGCACCTATGTTTGCACATATTACAGGAGCCCATTTTCAGAAGTTTGGCATGAGCATTTGACAACATACATAGTACCATATTTAAGGAATACCACATGAGGACTATTCCTTAAAATGCACCAAAGCTGCGAACCACCCTAATCTTATGATCGTCACTTAACGAGTATTATGCTTTTCCTATATTTCTATATATTTCAAGGTAGAATTCGCTTTAGTCATATATCCTCATTGTACCTGTTTAATAAACGCTGCGTGATAAACTTCACAAACACGGCCAAATATACATATTTTTCACCCTAATACTTGCGCGGATGTATGCAAAGCATTGCGAAATTTCGGATTGTTTGGATACTGCCATTGAACAAATTGTGGGCGAGAGGAGGAAGTAGAAAGAACATTTATTATAAAATCACTGTTTCGTACAAAGCAGTATTTAGGGCTATATTCGCTGCACTCAGCGTGTCACCCAGAGTCTAACTTCACACTCGGAATTCATTCGTCTTTACGAATCCATTTTACACTTTATTCTTAGGTTGGTCATTACATCTGAGTTGTAGTTTCCCACATTAAGTTATCGTTTTTCTGCAGCACTAACAGGCTTCTTGGCGAATTTCACTCTGTCTTTGCGACGAAAGTTCTCCTGGCATATAAACTTGCTGCATGAAAACAAGCACTTGGTAAATTCAAACAGATACTTTTGGCATTTTATGTAGTACACAGACAGGCACGAAATCAGGGCACACTGAAGATATCCAGCGGTCATATGAATAACTTGTTCCCTGCTGCCGTAGATGGAGGTATATATTTGAGGGGCCGTCACTTGGATTTCCCCACTTTGCAAAGCCATCTACAGAAAATAGTAGAAAAAGAACAAAATCAAATGCCACCATGAACACCAATACCAAACCACAGGCATGTGAAGCACTATAATTACATTGTATAGAAATAAAGATGCAGAATAGAGAATGCAATGAAAGACCAGGCCACACTAGAGGTACAGTAATTTACATAATTTCGAGTAATTTCACAGCAATTTGTTCATCATTACACAGAGTAATTTTGCAGCATAGTTAAGAACAAGCGAAGCTACTGTAGTCATACCAGCCAACCCTCCCGAATTTTCATCATGCCGTGTTCAGTTTATCTCGCCCGATTTTTTTTTTTGCATACTCACCCAGAGCAGGGAGAAATTTTGGGCCACGAGATAAAACTTCGGTGCTGCACATACATTTGCAAAAGAGAAAAAAAAACAACCACTTCCGCACCTTCATGTGGAATCATTGATAGTGCAGCAGGCAACACAGCGAACGTCATACCCGCTTCCTTCCCGGTACTAACAATTTTATTTTGAACAAGGCCCTCCTGTAGAAGCCAAAAAGTCTTTCATTTCAGTAAAGTGTTTTTGTCAGTGTTTTGATTCCCGGCTATAAGTAACAAGGAACCGCAGACTTACTATTTTTTTCCATCGAGATGTGTTATGGAAGTGGATACACCTAGACTTTGCACCGATCTTCAAGTGTTATTTTCAGGAGGTCCAAAACAGGCTCTCTGTACCTCTAATGGCCGGAAGGGTTATTTAGGTTAAAATGCAAAAGGATTGACTGTTGGGTCAGTTGGTATACATTTTTGACAAAACACCCCAAACTTGATAAGACGAAGAGAAGAACACAAGAGCACTCACTAACAAGAGGAGATTTATTAAAGAACTCTTTTTTGTAATATTCTGTTGTAGCCAGAAAAACAACCCATGTAATAGACTAGCTGCAGTTGATGAAAAAAATTACACCATCTTCCCATAGGGGAACCCTGAGTAGTATGCGAAGCAGCCATGGGGTCGACTGAAGTTCCCATTAGTTTTCAGTTCGTCGTTTCCGTTGACGTTCAGCTTCGCGTGCCTTCGTTGTATCAGTAACTTCTTGAAGTAGTTTGAATGAGTGAAAGACATAAGGCGCGTTCGTAGCACATGCTCCCGTCTCGGTTTGTAGCGCAGTGGGAAGAGCGCCACGAACCCCCCGTTGCGGCCGCAGAGTCGTGGGATCGAAACCGGGCGCCGCCTAACTATTTCTTTTTATAGAGGACTGGGCTGACGTCAGCCCAAACGCTGACGGGGCTGAAGAGACGAGCATGCGCAGCAGAGAGCGGACGGCAGACAACGACAACGAGAGAGGGAGCGACACAGCCCCAAGCATTAGATGCTTCGCATCTAAAACCACACAGCTCTATGCTTAGGACATCGTTACATTAATTTATAATCTACATGCAGTAACAAACTGATAGAAAGAGTCACTAAGCATGAGGCAAAATAAGGTAGGAAGTATAAAACACTATAACACTACTTGAAGAAAGACCTAGCATTGTTAGAGGTGAATCATTTGAAGCTGCTTTTTGTCCGTGCGGGCCAGGTTGCCACCTTTTCATAGAATATTTGAATATATATGATCCAGTTTTTGCATCTTCATACCGTTTTTTCCACTGAAATCAGACTTCATTTCCACTTGTGTCATACTCGGCGGAGTCTTGGTTGTCAGCTCAAGGAACACTGTCTGTCTGCAACAAAAATAGTAATGCTGATAAGTCATAGCATAAGTGTTCACATGAAAGCACACTTTTCGATCAGCCAGGCACCGATGAGGGTACAGCACCCATGTTTGCCCCTGTTTAAGAGTAATTTGGCCAGCCCAGCCTGTAAACAAATTCGTCACAATTTTTATGTCATCTGAAAACAACAATCCAGAAGCCAGCATGCTGCCTCATACATACCACCATCCCCTAAAGGAGCTTTACTACTTTATACTGGGATCACGGTCACAGCCATTGGCCCTGCGTTCCACGCGAATAAATAAACGAGAGATTTTTGCAAATCAGAATAATAAACCCCTTACGTGGTGAAAATGATTCGCTGTCTCAAAAGGACCAACACCAAATTTACCCGCTCAGGAGAAAAAACTTGGCAGAAATAAAGAGGCATATGCTAGAGAAGAATGAGTTTAGAAATTCTGAGCGGCATTTAGTGGACAACTTTTCGGAAATGCACTACTTGTGTTTACCCGAATAGGTTCCTACAAGATGAATAAACTAGACACAATTCCGAAGATATCAAGCGAGAAAAATGAGCGTTCCGCGACGGCTGAAACGAAATGATAATGCACAGAGAATAGTGCTTAACGGGAAGAAAATTCAATTATTCAACTAGAGCTATACGACAATTACACGGGCCAATAACTTGTTGAGTGCGCCCTATGGCCCAGCCAAGAGGGTAAACGAAACGCTCAACAGATGGCGAAGGAAGCTGACGCTCTACTAATAACACCGCTAAAAGCACGACATGAGCTCCCTTATCTGTTGCAATGAACCGGCTTGCCGATCGTCCGGTCTAATCTGATGCAACCAAGCAAGCCCGTGATTTCATTCAATAGCCGTTGCTGGAAACAAAAAAACATAAAGCCAAACAGCCAGTCAGGTAACGAAGATTCCTCTCGTATGCTGTTTGTTCAAATATTACATTTGAGAAGTCCCCAGTGAAAACATACATCCAATGAAAACGCGCAAACCGTTGCGGGAATACACTCACCGAGTTCGCTCCCACTGGCGCCGGGGCATTGTTCCAAGATGCGGACTTGATGGTCGTAGAAGAACGGGCCGTGTAGCGCTGCCAGTCACAAAAGGGCTCGCCGCTGCCTCCGCGACTCACTCCGACAAACAATTCTTGTAAAAGCAATCCTCGCTTCATCATAGGTGAACCACCGCGGTGAAAAAGCTCGAGTGGCGGGAAACGCGGCCACCGGACCTGTGGATGTCGCCATTTTTCTGTATCCCGTCATGCAACGGATAAATCACAGGGCGCAGGGAGAGATGGCGCGACAAACATCTCTTATAGGTTACGATGAGGTTTTCAGGTTACAACTTAAGTGTTACATGTCAGATTTTGTTGAAGTAACGTATAAATCATTAAAGTAACCTATAAACCGCTTTAAACTCACGCTTGTAACCCTTAGAATGGACTGGGATAAAGAAAACATCAAAATGGTTCCATTGTAACCTTTATTCTATAGGTTGCTTCCGTTTATACGTTACAATAGAGGTTACCAGGATTAGAGTGTATATATGGACGCACTTATACATATTCGACACGACTTACTGGACCACCCACCGAAAAAAGACAACGCGGTCATTTTAGGCATTGAACTCCACACAGCCTTTTATAACGTCTCGCACAAGGTAATACTCACAGAAATCTCAACGCTCGGGCTAGGAGCAAGAACATTCGCCTATGTTAAATCATTCCTCAAAGGCCGGACAGCCAGGATGAAGCTAGCAACGCCCAAACACAGATCTTCAATATGCCAGACAGGGGGACGTCCAAGGGAGCCGTAATTTCGCTTTTACTCTTCAACCTCGCAATCCGACCGATGGCGTGCGCACTATACAGCATCCCGCGACTAAGATCAACGATACACGCAGACGATATCACCCTCTGGGGCGATCGGGGCAGCGACGCCGACATGGGACAGACGTTAAAGGCACCGAAATAATTGCGGAACTCGCAACCAAGGCGGGCCTCACTTACTCAACTGCCAAGTTTGAACATTTGATCCTTCATCCCCCCAGGACAAAACCGGCCACCCGACCACCCATCAAAGTCGACATAGGACGACAAAACATACCCACCGTCTCGAGCTTAAAGATACTAGGACTACGGATATAGACCAATAGAGGGACAACCGAGACAGTGCGCGTCCTTCGGTCCCACACGCTACAAACAATTTTCATGCTAAGAAGAATCACCTCAAGGCAACGTGGCCTCACAGAAGAAGAGAGACTATGGATCGTACAAGGCTTCGTAGTAAGCAGATTGAGTTATTACCCGCCTTACGTGAACCTAACCCAATCGAACAAAGATTCGCTCGACGCTCTACTTCGGAGAGCCTACCGCACGGCCCTGCCTGCACATTCCCCCCTCTGCTTCAACAACCACACTTTGGAACCTGGGCATTCACAACACCGTAGACGAGATAATCGATGCCCAACGCACGGCACAAATACACAGGCGGCGCCATACTGGTCCATACAGCAACGGTCCAAATACAACCTCCCAACACCGACTCCATGGTGCACTCCGGCCAGAATACCAAGAAACATCCTAGCCCTAATTAAAGTTAAACCCATCCCCAGAAACATGCACCCGACCTTCCACGCGGGAAGAAGAGAGGCACGCGGGCACTATGCCACCCGCAGCACTACCCACCAAACACACCGTGTATGTTGATGCGGCACTGTACCCCGACAGAGCGGCCTTCGCAATCGCAGGCATCGCCTCCGCCACAGAAACGGAACCAACCAGCAAAGCCTTCATCTGTACGCCAAACCCCACCACTGCAGAAGAAACAGCCCGGGCTCTCGCCATAACCAAGACGCCATCACCAACCATCATCCTATCAGACTCACAGCAGGAGCTACGCAACTATGACAACGGCAACATCTCCGCCTCGGCCCTAAAAATTCTCCTAAGACGACCTCCCGGCCAGCCCGTGATGCTACTGTGGACCCCGGCTCATACTCGTGGGAACCAACAAGGTGGCTAATCAGCATGAACGAGCATTAATACCCCGGGCGAGCCCTTCTTTTGCTCATATATGTATGGAGCACTCGAGGTCACTGGGTACGCCCTCACCACATACCGAGACATCACAGAGCACTACCGCCTCACCCGCAGAACACTACCCCCGCCCAACGCCGAACTTACGATAGGGGAAGCGCAGATTTTTCCTCACGCACTCACTCACAGTCACGCTCACCAGTTCGCCCTCACCACTCCGACTCACTCGTACTCACGCTCACTACGCGCCCTTCACCACCCGCACCGACTCGCGCTTGCGCTCACCACTCGCCGTAACCACTCGCACTCACCTACGCTCACGCTCACCTTTCGCCGTCACCACTCACACTCTCTCGTGCTCCCGCTCATCACTCGCAATCGCCACTCGCACTCACTCGCGCTAGCGCTCACCACTCGTCATCTCCCTTCGCACACGAGTGTGTGCAGCTAACCCTCAATGAGTCATGAAACCGAACAGTATTAGTGCATTACGGCTTCAGAAGGCCATCCAAATCATATTCCTAAATCAACACGCCACCAGGGAATTATTTCTAGGGTGCCCCATTGCAGGAGCTAAGTGACGACATATTTCCGAAGCTAAAAGCAATCCCACAATTAAGTACCATCACAGCGAGCGGCTCCTGCGACTAATAGCCAACAGCGAGTACAAGCGCAATAGTGGCGCCACCGCCGTAAGCCGCGCAAATGGCGCGAGTAGCCAGAGTGCACTCGCGAGTGATGAGTGGCGCTCACGGCAACTGGCACTCGCGCTCGCGAGTGGTGAGCGGGGCTCCCCGCGAGTTGCTCTCGCACTCGCGAGTGGAGAGTGGGGCTCGTCCCGAATTGCTCTCGCACTCGGGAGTGGTGAGCGGGGCTTACGGCGCGTGGGGCTCGCACTCACTCGCACTCACACTCGCCAGTCTACAAAGATGGCGAGGTTCACTCACCACTCACTCATGAGTGGTGAGCGGGGATTGTGTGAGTGCGCTGGTGAGTGAGCCTTCCGACCTATGGCTATACCAGTCCTATACCCACTGGGAGCAGGCCTTGGGTATACCTCTTGCCTCGTGGATAAACGGACCCTGGCGCAACGGGCGCTGCAGGCCGCTTCGGTCATCTGGGCTGAGGCCACACCCCCCACCCTGAACCCGGTGTATCACCAGTAAAGTGATTCTCTCTTTCTCTAGTACCTCTATTAACTTCGCTGGCTCTTCTCCCGTTTTCAATTGGCCTTAGATTTTTCTGCTAGCGTAACAGTCAGTGAAGCGGGGCATGTGCGCTTAAGAGGAGCTACTTGGACGTAGAGCTTGATACAGGCTACAGACTAACAAGCTAAAGGCACATCCTTCCAGGCACAAACGTGTCGTTGCTTGGAGCGAATGAATTGCGACGACCCGCGCCGGCGGCCGGCCGAACGCTGGGCCGACTGATTCTGTCGGAGGATCGACGATCCGTGAAGTAGCGGAGTCAAGCTGGTCAATCCAAGCCATCTCAATTGAGCGTCATACGAAACGTCATAGGAAATCGGCAAGGAGGGTGCAGAGAGGTGGACACCACTTCTACTGAATAAAGTCGCGTAAACGAAGCGAGAGTGGTCGAAACGTGGCCTAAAGACCCCAGACTACAATTTGCGCTAGTAATCCTGTAATGTTACAAATCACTTCAGTGTCCCTTTAATGGTAACTTAGCTGAGCTTCCTTTTATATACATCTATAGTCACTAAGAGTGAGGGTGCACGGAGGAGCTCGAGAGTATAGCGAAGGCGCGTCGCGAAGTGGTCATTGATTGATTGATTGATTGATTGATTGATTGATTGATTGATTGATTGATTGATTGATTGATTGGGGGGGAGGGCTATATTGCTGAAAGTTATACTCATTGGGAGAAGCTTATTACACTTTTGCTTTTTCACAATTGAAAAACTTGTGCATGTAGAGTAATTGCCACGCTGTTATTTTTCACATCCATGCACTACACATTCTGACACATAAATGTTCCTAATTTCTCAAGGCTGCACGCGAAGGCAGCCCACCTTAACTACAACCATAAAAAGTCCCTTACAGGCAAAATTTTTCCAAAGGCTCAATCAAAAAAAAAAAAAAAAAAGAGGGGGACACGCGAAGGGGTGTACACATAGATAAAACGGAATTCGTCGATCTCGCTTTAGCCAAAGTTGATAACGAGGCCTTAGGCAGTTTTAATCTAAAGATTAGGGACTTAAACCACATTCAGGGTCTTTAAAACCGTCGCGATTTGAATGAAATACATTCAAGCTTGAATATGAGTGGCCCCCCCAAGGGCTGTTGCACTGACACGGTGTGCGAATGTTCATGCTGCAAGCGCACCGTGTATATATTCGGCGCTTGATGCCTTGCTTGATGTTATGGTCAAATTCATAGGGTTACCGCTGTATTCTACAATGAAGAACTGATGAAGAAACTTCATGCTACTGCGAAGACACAGCGCGCGACGACGCCGACGAGCGGTGCGGCGGGTTTAGGAGGATCATGGCGGTCAGCGCTAGGAGACGACGCGCGGGGTGCAGAAGAGGGGTGGAGAGGAGGAACTTGTCGCTACTTGGCTAAAAGTGATGGAGGAATTTCACAAGAAATTAGGCGAATGACAACAATCACAACAGTTCCCAAACAACGCTCATGTGGGATTTTTCGTGACTAAATAATTCTGATTTTAGGGTTTAACGCGCCGACGCAACGTAGGCGATGAGGCGCGCCGTAGTGGAGGGCTCCGGATTAATTTTGACCACCTGGGGATCTTTAACGTGCGCCGAAATCTCGTACACACGGGCGTTTTTGCTTTTCGCCTCCATCAGAAAAGCGGCCGCCGCGGCCGGGAATCGAACCCGGGACCTCGTGCTCAGCAGCGCAACGCCTTAGCCACTGAGCCACCGCGGCGGGTTTTCGTGACTAAATAATTTGTGAAAGTTGGCACACTACCTATAGTTGGTCGCAAAGTCGCCATTCTCAAAAAAAAAAAAAAAATAGCAGTGGCTTAGCTCGGCTATGCCAGGATATACGTAGTGTGAGCTAAGGTTAAGCTAGTTATTCTTAGCTTTCCTGGTTGTCTAGGAGTAGCTTATCATGCTTACTCCTGCTTAAATGACACACACACGGTATACGCATTATGTTGCACATGTATATTTATCAAGCGGCTCCAGCGCAGCGTCACCAATCACCCCAGAGCCATGCTGGTTCCACAGGCGCACGCCGGTGTTGCTGCGACGCCCGAGCCCCGGCCACCCCTCGCATGATCATCAAGTGGAGCGGGCCGCCACGTGCGGAACGGAGGTCGGCGAGGACGCTGGGCGCGTGGGGTGTGCGAGAGACGCCGGGCAGCGAGCAACGTTCTGTGCGCTGTGTGACGTCACTGCTCCTCGCGCATGTGCAGCATGGCTCTCCAGGGGCCACGCGAAACTGCTCAACCTCGGCCAGTATAGCTCACGCTACAAAAAAAAAAAAAAAAAAAGAGTCAGATTCACCCAACAAGCGCGTCGGCGCTCGCCGATGCGCAGGGGCACAAGTGAAATCGACGGCGAGAAACGCGCTCTAAAGGCCAACCATGGCGAATGACGTCACATCGTGTAACATAGCCGCGGCACGTTCGAAAATGTGCCCACGGGCTTCCGATACCCCATTAAGCTGAGGTGGACGGTCTTTTCCCGTATACTGTAGTGGTTCCGATTCTCTAAGGCAAGCTTGTGATGCCGGTACCGAATCCCGCGATCTCTGTTTTTAAAAGCATGGACGAGTTCAAGCATTTCGTCCCGCTTGTCGAGCCTTGCAAGAAAACTCAACCCGACCGAGCGCACATGAGGGTGAGCCCAGTAAACAGCGCCCGGCATCGTCCAGGCTTGCGCGTGGGCTTGATCCACGTGGGGAACTCACTTAAAAACCAAGAAAAAAAGACCGAGCGCACGGGAGCTTGCCCCGCGTGAGGAGCGCCCGGCGTCGGCCAGCTCGACCTTCGAGAATACTCTGTCCGACGTTCGGGGCATGATATCTCGCGTGCTGCTCTCCTCGACAGTTCACGTGCGTTCGCGCCCGAAGTGGGAATTAAGCGCAGAACAGCTCGCGCTAAAGACGCCGAGCTCACGAAGCCGGTTGCCGCCGGCGGGCTAAGCCGATCCGCTTTGGGAGAGTTGAGAAAGCCCGCGGACAAGACGCTCCGAGCCTACCAGTCGTGGAGAACTTTCAGCAGCAAATTCGGAAATCCATTTGAGGTGCAACAGCCTCAGACGAAGGGGGAGGGGACGCCAGCTCTGCTGTGCAACAGAGCCAATTTTGAAATTGTTCGTTAAACTTGAAGGATAATATTGTTATCACGCATGAAGTCTATTATGACAACTTCTTGCATTATATTGCTGCCAGCCGTGCCTTGTGGTTTGTTTGCTTATGTGTTTTGTGGCGAGCGTCTGGTTGCGCCTGATCGTCTCATCTATGATCCGAAGCGAAGCGCGTGTTTCCCTCTCTTTCTTTCGCATGCCGCACAAGCCATCTTATTTGATAGGGAGAGTGTTACGCCCTCTCGTCACTTGACTAGAATGCTCTTCTTTGTTCTCGGTGTAATTCGACCATTCTGGGCCGTATAGCGCTGAAAGATAAAGGTTCTCAGGTAAAACGCCGCGGCATTCGATTCGCCGGCACTCGTTTTTGCACGTCACGTTGTTAACTGCTCCGCCCGCTTGTGTATTCTCTGAGTTCCTAGAGGAGCACAAGGTCGTTCCAATAAACCTTTTCTCCTTGAGGAAGCATGCACCGTCCTTGGCTACACCTGAGAATATATGAGTTAAGCTAGTTTTGTTCCCTTTGAGGTCACTTTACGCAGCTGTTTTATGCGGTTTTCTGGTTTTGTTTGTTTTCTGTCAATTTTGGCTGCCTTTGTTGGACATTTTTTTTTTTACATCGTGGTTGTTTCAGGATTGGGCGGGGTTTCGTTCCTTTTTTTTTTTTAAATTGGAGTTGTTTTTTTCCGCTTAAGGTTGGTTTCGGGCTCCCATAAAGGTCAGCAAAAAGCTGGCTGAGCTATAGCAGCAGTTTATACGCACGTAATTTTTTTAAGTGCAACGCACTTCTTAAGCGACCCTGAACCTGCGTCCACCGGCGATGTCCGCATCACATACCCACGTGGGGGATTGGCCAGGAATCTCCTCGTCTTCCTTGGCAACGGGGGGAGATGGGCGCGCGCTGCCTGGCCGCTGACATGGCACATACCCACTTGGGGGATTGGCCAGGAATCGGGCGTGAGAAGGGCTAATGCACCCGCTTAAAGGAGTACTGACACGAAATTTCAAAGCTGAGATCCGCTCTAGCAATCAAGTACAACGACAACACAAATAGGTGTCTGTGAATAAATGCATCTTTCTTTCTTTGTAGTTGTGTGTGTGTGTGTGATCTCTCTTTCGCGAACATTACCGAACCGCGCAAATTCAACTCGTGCATTCGCACTTTCACATTCTTCCCCTCGGGGAAATGCGGGGAATTTTCTCACATTTGGGTTGCTCGATCCGTGTTAGGTTCGTATTTGGTGTTATTTATTTCAGTTCGGATGGCTTTGCGCGCTTTGGGTATGTTTCCGGCGTGATGTAACCCCCATAGCTAGCTCAGGCGATGGCTGGCTGTGCTCTCTCGGAAACGCACATACGCAGCCGGTCGAGCGAAGCGCTGTGAGATGGGCACCGCCAGATTACGGGGAGTGTCTAGACAGTTCGGGAATCTGGAATTAATTAACAAAAAAGAACTTACTGAGATTTAGCGAACAACAATTTAAAATTAAAGCCATGCTATGGCCACTTGTATTTTAAAATATAGACCGGTGGGTTATAACGAATACGAAATCGAGGGAGGAATTTTGAAATGTGCAATGATTGTAGGACTCAAATTTGCAAAAGTCAGCACACTACTTTTTATCTTCTCTTTATTTTCTTAGAACGTGTCTAATCAGACGCGCAATCGGGCCTAGATGTAATCCAGGGAGCAGTAGGACGCTTGGCTGTAGGCGCGCGTAGTAAAACAAAGAACGAAGCAGCGCAGGGAAATGTGGCTTCTGCAGAAGTTCCAGTAGCGCGTGCTAAAATATGTTTTGAGAACAGGTTAGAAACTGTGGATCCACTTAAGGCAATGGGGGGAGGGGGAGGCAACGTTACGTTGGAAAGGGGGGGGGGGGGAGCGTACACTAACAAAGTGAGCGAGCGAAATCAGTTTTCCTTATTTCGGTATCTTCCAGACGATTCTATTGTTTCTTGTTGTTGCGGCCTCTTGAAGTGGTACTCCAGCTGGCTACGTGCTGCTCGCAACACATGTACTCGTACTCGTCAAAGTTGTCGAACTTCACGCGGAAGTTCAGCTTTGCCAGTAACTCTGCTTGGACAAGTGTCGCCCCGATTTCCGGCTTGCAATGGCTTTCAAACCCTTCAGAGCCACCGCCAGCCACCGCCACATTGCTTGGCGCGTGCGATTCATGCGACTTCGTGTTCCGTATCGTTACGCGCGTTGATGGGCGTGCGTTGTATCTTATAAAAATTTCTAACTGGACGGTACGAAAAAAATCCGGGACATATAAGCTGTCCCGGCAGGGATAGTGCGGGACTCGAGACGCTGTATAAAAAGTCGGGATAGTTTCGCACAAAGCCAGGATAGTCTCATACAATCCGGGATGGTCGGCAACCCTATAGACATGGCACATGTCATCACCCCCTACAGAGTGGCTGCAATAGCCACTCTGCAGTCGGCATCGGTCTGGCGTGTGTACTGTAATCCTGGATATGCCAAGCAATTGGAGTTCAAGTCTATTTATAGAACAATAAGAAAACAAAATGAAGACACAGCAAAAAATATACATATATGCGAAACATATATTTCTGCACATTTCTCAATTACTTGCCTCTTTAACGGGCTCGTGGTGCTCCGTCGAGTAACATTCATTAAACCCGGCCCGGATTGCGGGAACAGTGTAAGGCGTCACATTGTAACCTCGGTAAACCACTCATTTCAAACAGCCAAAGAACGTCAACAATTCGTTAGCATAATATGTTCCTTATTCTTACCGTTGCACGAAATCAAGGCCCCATTGTATACGTGCCTGCTTATGACTCGTGCTGTTTCATGAGAGCGGTTTTGTATTGCGCTGAAATCGTATACTATCCCGTGCCGTGGCCACAGCCACAATAGGTCGCAGTGTTAATAACAGTTTTCAGTGGAAGACCGTACTGCGCAGCTCCAATCCGGAGGATCAAGTATGAGCCATCCAACCAGCCGAAAACGCTGCCAGAGCCCAGGTGCTTCTGGCCGACGCCTACGAACTCCAGTGGGCAACGAAATAAAGTTTTGTTACCTCTCTCTGCCGTGGTTAGGGGTCGGACGTCGCGATCCCTCGTGGGTTTTAATGCAAAGCCTTTTTTTCTCACAAGAGCGCTCCGCTGGCATGCAGTACAGGCCGAAAGTTGGATGCGGTGCTAGTCAGCGATACCGAATGAGCAAATCTGGAGAAATTAAAATTAAAAGGACAAATTAAAATTTGCTGCTTATAAGAGATTATTTATCTGTGCGCCCGATCATGCATATTGATATTGATGTGCGTCATGCATATTGGTTGAAAATAACATAGCAAAGCCAAACACAAGAATTCTGCTGAAAACATGCACCAAGCAAGGATTCAAATGTTTTTCGCTTCACAAACAAGATTTTCATAGCTTGCCCGCGTATACCTTTCGTTCCGCTCGGCTTGCAGTTACGGCGCAACTTATGACACTTGTTAGCTACACTACTTCGCCCTCTGCAATGCAAAATTTGACGCCACTTGGTTTATTTTCAGCGTCCTGCTGCGAGCCGCTTGGCGCTTGCGACCCGTAACACTTTCGCGTTGGGATTCGCAGCAGTTCACCGGCAGGACCCGGTGATTGCGCTCGAAAGCGAGAGCAGTTGTGCAGCGAGCGCTCACGACCTCGTGCCAGCGGGAGGAGAAGGCCATTAGCGGGCCCGTCGCAGCAGTGCCGGGTGCAGTGCAGCGTCCCGCTTGTGGGTCGAGGTGGCTCCTTGGGGCCCGGGGCCCATCGGCGCCCGGGGGCGGGCCCCGGGGCACGGGGGAGGGAGCCTCGAGTTGTGAGCGCGAAGACGCGAGGCCCGCCGCGGGCTGCGCCAATAAAACGCGCCGAGAGGCGGAGTTGGCGGCGGCACCGAAGGGCTCCACCCTTGGTGCTGCTGCGCACTTCGGGGGCCCCTCGCTCCTCCGCCGCCGCTGCTGTTCATCACCACGCGGGCTGTGCGGCAATTTCCATTGCCGGCGCTGACATTATTCATTATCAGGCCCACGCGCCGTGCGCTGCCGAAAACTTTGCCAGGGCGGCGGCGACCTGAATAAAAGATGGTCCCGCGGGCGTCTCGGGAATCAATTGGGCGCTTCTTTGTTTACGCGATGAGCTCTTTGACCTTCTAACCAGGATGGATTATGGCCGCGGCGCCGAAGAGACACGCCGGGGACGACGTCGTGTCTTCTCCCGTCGCGATCCTTCCGTCGGGAAGCTTTTTACACGCGCTCGGAACCGGTATAAATGAACCAAACTAGCCGTCCATGCTGCGCATCTATCCAAGATTCTGCGAAACAAAGAACAAGATCGGCGCAGAAAACGATCGGACATAGCAAGTATAGCACAAGTGAACAAGTAGCCGAAGAACGAGAACTGAACGCCCCAAACACTGCTTGGAGGCATTATAGCTGAAGTTCTTGCCCACGGGATGTTTACTCAGGCGTTGCTTGCGCTCGCGCTTGTTTGTCGCATCTGTGCGCGCAGTTAACGGGTGAAAAATGTGTTCTGTGTCTGCGTACGACGCCAACCGTTTCGAAGAAGGCTTCGTGTTGTTCTTATTCAGGGCGCCGTCAAGGATCGCGAAAAAGAATAAAAAGGAGGAAACGTAGCATTTTGGGCAAGCATAATATTTAGAAAGATGCCTGCTACGGGAAGGAAACTCACCCCTTCTGCCGATGCGCAAGACGACCCAGGTATGGCTCCGCGGTGGGAACAGGAGCGTTCTGTCGCTGGCCATGCATGGTTCGTGTCTTCGATTTCTGGTCCGGGAGACAAAACTTCACCACTGCTTCCCAAAGAAAGCTGAGAGAAGGGCCAAAGCTTGCTCACTGCGTCAAAACCTGCGCTGAAAGTGCGTCCAGTCGATCGTCAAACTCGGAGCCTGTCTGACCCTCTTTGGCCATGATTCACGCCCGCGGCAACTGCAAAATCCGGAACAAAGTGATTCTGGCAGCGGTCACTGAGCCGGCTGTCACAAGACCAGGGGAAGATTTTATTATGTGTTTGTACTTTGTTCGGGACATGCGTTCCACGCTGGAAGGCTGGGAACCATTGACGTTTCTGTGTATAAATTCCGCCCTTTCGGCGACCCGCGTGAGATCGGTTCTTCCGTAAGGAGCGTCGCTGCGCCGAGTCATGCTGTAAGCCGGCAAGGGTGCTGCTCCTTTATAGTCGCTGTTCATTTCTCGCCGGGAAGTAAACCCGTTAAATTTTGCCCTCGTCTCTTTGTCGTGAACACCGAGGCATCTCTCCTGCTCGCCGCTCATTCCCCCACTACATGAGGGAGGCGACGGAGCTTGGTACGGAGACGCCTTGGCCGATAGAGAGTTTTAACACTCCGTCTGTTCCGTTCTTTCCGTTCGTACCGTGCCTCGTTCGTACCGACTGCGCCTGCGCGCACGGGCCCTGCGAGGAGGATGCCCTCCACCGTAACGATTGCGCTGCATGGCGAGGGCCGGCCCGCAGAACTATTTTTACCGGAACGAATGCGCAAGTGCCAGGTCGGTTCCACGTCAACACGGTATGAACGGAACGGTCGGAGCATACGGAGTGCTAAAACTCCTTATGTAACACCGCCCTCTCGACGGGTCCCGTGACTCCCGTCAATGCTTGCCAGTGTGCATGCAGTCAGTGGAGGGCGAAAAACGAGGAACGAGATTAGGGTGGCGGCGACGAAATGCTGATTATGGCAGACAACAAAAGGAGCTGCAGGCAGCCAGTGCCTTTGTTTAAGCGACCAAGCGTGACTGCTGAGATGGTTTTAGCGCTAAGCACAGTTGGCAGGGTGTGTACGTGGGCATGGGACCAAGGCGTGCACATCAGACGAGAATCCTGGAAGAACGCGAACATCATCCTAATCCATAAGAAAGGTGACATGAAGGACTTGAAAAATTACACGCCCATCAGCTTACTGTCAGTCGTCTACAAGGTACTTACCAAGGTAATCGATAATAGAATTTCTTCCACCTTAGATTTCAGTCAACCTAAAGAGCAAGCCGGGTTCCGTAAAGGCTATTCCAACAATGGACCATATTCACACGATCAGTCAGGTGATAGAGAAGTGCGCTGAGTATACTGAACCCCTATATATAGCCTTCAAAGATTATGAGAAAGAATTTGACTCGGTCGAAACCTCAGCCCTCATTCAGGCATTACGGAACCAGGGTATAGACGAGGATTATGTAAGAATACTAGAGGATATCTACAATGGGTCGGTCCACAGCTATCATCACCCTCCATAAGGAGAGCAGTAAAATACCTATAAGGAAGGGCGTCAGACAAGGAGACACGAATTGCAAAGCATGCTTTCCGCACTGGACGAACAGAGTAGGACCGGGGGCCTGAAAATTAATATCTTAAATCTAAAGTAATGATCAATAACCTCGGGACAGCACAGCGGTTTGAGATAGGTGGCAAGGCAGTGGAACTGGTAAGCGAATATATCTACTTAGGCCAAGTTGTGACCCCGGATCCAACCATGAGGCAGAGATAATTAGAAGGATAAGAATGGGGTGGAGTGCATACGGAAGACATTCTCAGATAATCAATGGCGGCCTACCATTGTCCTGAAGAAGAAAGTGTGTGACAGCTGCATATTACCGGTACTCACCTACGGGGCAGAAACTTGGAGGCTCACCAAAAGGGTTCAACTTAAATTGAGAACGACGCAGCGGGCAGTGGAGTGGAAGATATAGGTGTACCATAAAGGGACAAGAAGAGAGCGGAGTGGGTCAGGGAACAAAGAAGAAGAAATGGACGTGGGCGGGGCATGTATGCGAAGACAAGATAACCGTTGGTCATTAAGGGTAACAGAGGGGATCCCTAGAGAACGAAAGCGTGGCAGGGGGCGGCAGAAAGTTAGATGGGCAGATGAGATCAAGAAGTTTGCGGGGATAAATGGTCGCAGTTAGCACAGTACCGGGGTAATTGGAGATTAATGGGAGAGGCCCTTTGCCCTGCAGTGGGCGTAAATAGGCTGGTGATGATGATGATGATGAGGCGTGAAATATATATATATATAATATATATATATTTATTATATATTTTATTCCTGCATAAAAAAAAGGCAAACATACCTCATTCGGCAATATATATATATAAAAAAAACACTGTTAAAACGCCAAACAGCACTGGCAATAAGGACTGCAACTTTGATGTATATATATATATATATATATATATATATATATATATATATATATAGAGAGAGAGAGAGAGAGAGAGAGAGAGAGAGAGACGGGAGGCTGACACATCCTTAAATGTTCGCCAGCGGACCTTTAGTTTTTGCTTCTGCATTTTTTTTTTTTTGCACAGTTTAACGTCAACCACTTGTAAGTTACCGAATATAGGCGGCCCAAACCGCCTAAAGGGCGGATGTTGCACCACTTGCACACCACGGCGCGATACCGCCTGTTTTATTTTCCGCAGTTATCTCGCTTTTTTTTTGACGCCGTGCTTTACCCACATTCGGTCGGTTTATTTTATTCTCCCAGAACCAATATAGTTTGTATAAAGCGAAGCTTTAAATGAACCATTGAGCGATAAAGCCGGATTCGGCGGCGGCAGCGTTTAAAGCAGCGGAACGGCTCCTTAACTAAATCGCAATAAAAGGAGCGTGTCGACGCCTGTGCATGTGCAGGATGACAAGTGGACGTCTGCTGCCGTTCGGCGTCAGGAGGCGCAGCTTAGAACCCAAAAAGGAGCATTCGTAGCGCTGGGTATGCGCAGAGAGGGCACCGGTGGTCGCTGTACAGGCGGCAGCACACCGCAGACCAACTAAGCGAGGGGGAAAACGCAGCCAAACGAGAGAACGCTTGCTCACGGAGCAAGACGGAAGCAGCAGCACTCGCGGCCTTCAGTTGGAAAATTAGGTCTTTCGCATTCGGAATTCATGGCAAGTGCTAAGGAACCTTTCTTAATGGAAAGACCACTCTCTGTTACGTATACAGTTTTGTTTCCTCTGCGCTACCTTCCTTCCTTTCTTGCTTCATTTTTGTTTGAAGTAAATACTGCAGAGATGTATGAAGGGAGAAGCTCTTTATTGTAGAAGCAAAGAGGTTTGCCGCTGTTTGCAATCGAATACATGTTTCCCTGCTGACGATTGGGGATGCAGGAAGAAACGACCGACGAGAGTTGGGCAGGAAAAAAAAAAACTGAATCGGGCTTAGCGCGATGACGGACTTACAGGCATTGGTTTTTTGTTCTTATAGCTTGGGTCACACAGTTTACAATTCCAAAATTAGGCTAATATCACCCAAAGAAGGGAACACACCCTTTTAGGGCTTGGCGATAAATATGAGTGTTTTTGCTGAACGCGTTCTATACATGTATAGTCTAGAACGATGGGGAGGATTCTGACTGGGACATAGTCTTTTTTATTTATTCTGGTGTTTAACGCGCCGACACTACACGGGCGATGATGCGCGCCCTAGTGGAAGGCGACACATTAATTGTGACCTTCAGGATGTTTAACGTGCGCAGAAATGTCGAACACACGGGCGTTTTTGCTTTCCGCCTCCATCTGAAAAGCAGCAGCCGCGGCCGGGAATCGAATCCGCCTCCTGGGCTCAGCAGGGCATAGTCCTTTTAGGACGATTCCTGGGACATTGTATTTGTAGGGGCGCAAGGTTCCAAGCAGGGAAATGGGGCGGCATTATTTGTGACGGCTGGTTAGAACAGACAGCCGTATGCTATGAATCGTTCCGACGAATCCAGAGCTACTGCACTTGGAAGCGATACGACTTAGAAGGTAATTTCGTGCCTGCAGCCATGCCTCAAGTGCACTCGAATAGTCTCCTGTTGTCTAATTACTTCAAAAGGCAAACAACGTGCGTCGGCTACGGTTCCAACGCTCGAAGATCCCTTCGGAATTAAGGCCTCGACAGGTGCGTAGGTTGTTGTTTTTTGCTGCCTCAGTGCTTTTCTTTCCTGTCTCAGATATTTTGTGCAGGATAGGAAGGCTGTAACGCAGCACTCCATTCACATAGCTCTTGTTTAGCATGACCATTTAATGGCAATAACTGCCCCAGCGCGAACCTACAAGGCAATAAAAAACCCGAGCGGCCGAAGAAATGCGGCTGCATATCCGTGTAATTATTTGATTGATTGATTGTAGGTTTTAAACGCGCCGACGCAACGCAGGCGATGAGGCGCGCCGTAGTGGAGGGCTCCGGATTAATTTTGACCACCTGGGGATCTTTAACGTGCGCCGAAATCTCGAACACACGGGCGTTTTCGCTTTTCGCCTCCATCAGAAAAGCGGGCCGCCGCGGCCGGGAATCGAACCCGCGACCTCGTGCTCAGCAGCGCAACGCCTTAGCCACTGAGCCACCGCGGCGGGTATATCCGTGTAATTATACGGGTGACCAGGTCATATTGCGCTCTATTAAAACACCTAGAAATTTTTGAACTCGTGCATACGAAAACTTGATCTCGCCTAGTATCAATGAATAGAGATCTATATTTTCTCGTGTGAAGGCCTCTTATCTGGAGAACGTTGAAGGCCGAGCTTACGATGTAGTTAGAGATGCAAACGGTGCTGTGAAATCTGTCGTGAAGGAGAAACACACCAGACACAGAAATCATCTCTGTACAGCGTGATCTTCACTCCACGCGGCAGGATTCTCTTGAGTGAAATGAGGGCCAGGTTGAACAGTAACAAACTTAGTACGGCACCTTATTTTACACCCTTTTCTACAGCATAATGAGAAGTTGGGCCGTCCGGAGTGGACATAATAAGATGTCACCCATCAACGTAGTCCGCCATCCAGGTATATTTCCTGCCCCCAAAGCCATGTCCTTGAAGCGCGGCAAGAATTGCTGTGTGGTGGACCGAATCAAAGGCGGCCTTTATGTCAGGAAAATTGTGGTTGGTGTGCATCCACGACTAAATGATTCTTCGAGTTAGGACACTAGAGCGATGATGTCTATCGCTGACCTGTTCTTAAGGAAACCATTCATTTCCTGGGGATAAGCCTTCCTGCTCACCAAAAACCATGCCATCCTGGTATCATTTTTCATTAGCTTTCCGCTGCAGGTGGGAAAGGCTGCAGCCGGAAGGATGCATAAATGGATGGTGCATTCCGAGGCTTTAAAAGTGGAAGTATTTTTGCAAGCTTCCACTCGGCGGGAACTTTACCTTCTTACCATGGTGAATGGCAGAATTCTAGTAGAC
This sequence comes from Haemaphysalis longicornis, assembly GCF_048455015.1. Lineage (NCBI taxonomy): Eukaryota > Metazoa > Arthropoda > Arachnida > Ixodida > Ixodidae > Haemaphysalis > Haemaphysalis longicornis. The sequence goes on along the minus strand of NW_027526203.1, from coordinate 475,710,742 downwards.
GTAGTAAAGAGGGCTGGGACAAATGAGCTATGGCTTTCGCTGCTGATGCCGTCATGGCCTGGTGTGGAGAGCTCGTTCACATCAAAGATAGCCGAGAAAGCTCTTCTGTAGCAAAAGGGAAGGTCAACAGCTGCTTCCGACTCTTTCGAGGTCAAGGAGGAGGAGACACGGTTGCATTTTCAATAAGGTAATAGCTGTTAGAGTGGCTTGCCAATTCTTGTTGATCTACTGCATAGCAGTTTACTTTTATGCATTTCTTGTTTGTACGCACTATTACGCCCTTGTTCCAACAGTATGGTCCCCGTGAATACAACTTATATCGGCTTAAAAACCGATAAGAACCCGACGCAGACAAAGTGACGCAACAAAACGACGCCAACAGACAAGCCCCGATTCGCCTTGATATGCTTCGGATATGAAACACGCGTGCGAGCGAGATTTCAATGATATTTAAAGAATTTCGCGCGGTTTAAATATATCCCCAGCCCTCCAGCAGGGCGCACCTGATAGCAGATGTGTGGCTTCGAAGTGGAAAACCGAGATTTAATTTCTTAGATCTTAAATTTCCCGCAAGAACGAAATGCCTGCCTGAAGGTGAAATGCAAAAACAAAAACAACAACAACAAATAAAGAACCCTTTGAAAACGGCATCAGTTCGAGGTGTCGCTTTCGAGTCACTTCGAAGATATATCACTGAGGAATTTCACCATTACGCGAAGGTATCACGCCATTCCCCAGCACCCGAACAGTGCACCTTCACCTTAACTTCCGTACTTTTGGCACGTAGACTATCAGGGCGCTTTGTGGTTCTCTCAGGTGGCCTCTATTTTCTCTCGCAACTCGAACAAGGGCAGCATAAGTGGCATTTGCTGAGTGCCATCTCAGGCTCTTTTCAGGGTTCCCGTGGCATTCAGGAAACTCGCATTTTTGGACACATCAGTACAGACCCGGTTTTCGGCCAATGCCTATTTCGTGCCTTGCGCTCGTGTCACCCCACTTCGATATATCAGCATGAATTAGAGGTTAAGAAGGGCTTTTATGGTGTTTTCGTAGTGCCTATGAATCCTCATTTTGAAGTTTGTGCCTAAATGCCTGCAAATGGTTATAAAAGCGTATTTTAAAAATCAGCGCATATATAAACACTGTTTAGACCTCAAGTTTCGGTTTCGAGTGCAGTTTGAGATCATTATTCATGTTGCCGAGCAGCACTGACTGTTCGGCACTCTATAGCAGATCCGGACTATCCAAATGGCGAACACGCCGCCGGAGCCCAAGAACTGCTGGCCGCCGTCTGAGTGGGGTGAAGCGGATCAAAACCATATTGGACATATAAATGTTGTTTCTCTCTGTCTCGCTGAAAGCGGCCGTTCGCGTCGCCAAGGGATCGACTATACTCGGTTACAACTTAGGAACCGCAACGGAAGTTGTCTCTGTGCTTCATCACCGCCGACGGATGTTACTCCGCGCGGCGCGACTAGTGCGTTACTGGGAATATTTTGAACGTGGCACGAGCCATTCACCTGATTTTGTGGACTTAATATGCTTATAAATACTGCAGAGACGCCAAATAAACTACGTGTGAAAAGGCAGGCGATATCACGCATTCATAGCAGTCTCCTTTCAAAACGCACTCGCCCTTGACATCCGGGTCCGTCGCTTAGGCGGAGTGATACCGTACACGAGATATTGCCGTTCTAACTTGTTCCCGAGTATAACTTGACGCTGAAAGTTCTCCATGACTTCATAGACGTCGTCGTTTTGTAGGCGACGCTGGTTGTTCAAACGCATACTTGCACGCACCCGTTCGGGGTCCTCGGCTTCTCATCGCTAATTACATTATCGCCCTGCAGCGAGGCGCGTTTCCTGATAAGCCGCCTCTTCCCGGTGTCCGGATCTTCTTTGGTCGCCCCATCCCCAATGTGCACGGGCGGCACAGCGTCGGAGGGAGTTCTGCCGCCACCAAATGTCACAAGAGGCGTTTCCTTGTTGAAGGAGCGTCTTTAAAGCGAAGCTGCACGTAGAAGAACCAGAAGGAAGAAGCAGCAGTCGACACAGCTAAGCAGGCCGAGCCGCTGGCATTTTAAACCGAGAGATCTGCTTCGAGGCGGTGCCAACTACCGAAGTCTCAACATTATTAGTGTGGCATGTGTCATCAGGAGCAGACGACAGGTGGCGTGCGTGTTTCTGTTTATTGACGGAGAAACCAATTCTCACTTGTGATTATATGCTCTTTCTACATTTAAACGCTTTTATAACTTGCATTTTGGTATAGCGGACGCGTTAGCCCTCCTTACGCCCGATTCCTGGCCAATCCCCCATGTGGGTGTGTGCCATGTTACAAGGAGTATCACGAGAGAGAGAGAGAGAGAGAGAGAGAGAGAGAGAGAGAGAGAGAGAGAGAGAGAGAGAGAGAGAGAGAGAGAGAGAGAGAGAGAGAGAGAGAGAGAGAGAGAGAGAGAGAGAGAGAGATAACTTTATTAGGAACAGATGGGTTAAAGAGACGGGGTGCTAGGTGTCGACTAAAGCAGCTCGTTGAACCAAAAGCAACACGAGACGCACGCTCACGTGCGCTCAGCTTCTCTTGGTATCTTTTTCTGTTCACTGATGGCGCACCCGAGAGCTTCAATAGCCCTGCTTTTAAAAGTTATTGTCTTTCATGTTTTTATTATTTTCGTATGATTATGTTTTGTCGTTAATTGTGTCAGGGAGGTACAAAGTAGCCCTTTTTAGTTAGCCTTCCCATATCTCAAATCTTCTTTTTTATTCCTGTTTCCCTATGCGACGCTCCAGCAATGACAGTGGCCGTTGGAATGTGAGCAGCGCGCTTTTTGAATTAAGGCGACTGATCGTCATTAGTCCAGCAGTTTTATTGGACAATAGAGCAGCTATGGTCGACGGTTGGCGCCTTTGTGCCATCATAAACAATAAAATTTTGAAAGCGGAGTTGTTTAGGCCGAGCACTATCCGTCCGTTCCACCAAAAAACCTAGTGTGAGGGAGAGTGGCGAGGAGGCAAGGAGCCCACGAGTACGTAGGTGTTGGAAATGCACGCCTCAAAGAGTGCGGTTAGGGAGGCCCCGGTACTCGAACCCGGGACCTTTACCCTGTGAAACCGCAACCTAACCACTGGGCCAGCCTAAAGGCCCGAGGGGTACGGGCTTAGCAGCGGCGGGGATGAATAACTTGTGCGCCCAATTGGAACGAGATTGATTGATTGATTGATTGATTGATTGATTGATTGATTGATTGATTGATTGATTGATTGATTGATTGATTGATTGAAACCTTTATTGGCAGAAAGGGGAGGCTCAGAGGCCGTGCATGGGGCAATGGGAAGTGAAGGGATGGAGGGGGTAGCAAAAGGTCTTCGTTGCACAATTGAATGTCCCTTCTTTGAGCACTCATTTTGCGTCCATGATGTTAATAAGGCTCTTCTCAGGATGGGTAGTCACCCCCAGGCTACACTAATCTCGCAAGGCCACTCTGTATAACATAATTGCGTAGTGCTTGCCGAAAATCGATGTCGTGATTTGGAGGGTGTAGAGTGTCCGTGTCTGGAGTGACGTGACGAAACAAGCCCTGTCTTTGGAGCGCAAAATGGCTGCACAACCACGTGAGGTGGTGAAGGTCAGATGATGCGTTTTGGTGGCAATAAGCGCAATACGGGGGTGGGTGCCCGTTCGGATGGTACCATTTCCTCGTAACAGAGGGCACGTAGGCACTGTTGGCGA